>NC_031799.1:40238084-40349461 GCF_001522545.3 Parus major
TCATGGAAGAGATAAAGAACACTGCCACACCTGGTTTTAACAGATGGTAATAGAATACATACTTTTGGTTACATCTTGCATTGCAAGCCAAGACACAAAGAAAATGTTAAATCATATCAGTATTCATAAAAAGTAGATGCTTCTGAGCACCACAGCTTAATGATTTACAATCTCTGAAGAGTAAAGTGTATAGGGAGAAAAGATGACCAGTCTTGAAATTCACAAACAGATAATAATTTTAAAAATGTGTCACCTGTGCACATTTGGACACTATGATAAATGTGAATATTTTCCACTAGAAAAAGTACATTACAAAAAAATAGTCGCATTATTAATAAATTGTTACAACTTTGTCAAAAGTGTGGAAGAAATGCAAAAGTACTTTGTGAAACTCTAAATGAACTTAAAACTCTTACCTTTCATTCACTCCTGTAGTGGTAGGAACATTCATTCAGCATCAGGAAAGCTGGACTGCACACTCATCTCTGCCTCAGAGGTTTTCATTAATCTTTTTCAATTCCGAAGAAAATGAGTGCTATAGTTAGCAGATTGTACACTAACCAAACCTATGGCTGATGATAAAACATTTTGCAGCCAAAATCAAAAGAATTTGTAACATTTACCTAGAGTTGTATACAAATCTGTGAACCATCAGATGCTGAGTATGACTGTTGAATCTGTTAACAGTTGTAATATGTGTATTGTTTTATTCCTTGCTCTCCATTTCTGCAAGTATCTAAGATCTCTTCGTTCCTGAAAGTACATGAAATCCCACATTGAAATTAACTAAAACACCATATTCTTTACAAATATTTGTATGCTTTAACAAAATCTAGTCTTATGTTTCAGGAAAAGAGAAACCTGAGAGCAAAGATTCTGGGAATCCAAGAGAATTCCAGCAATTCAAATAGATATTTCAAGCACCCTAATGGCAGGTTCAGAGAGGAAGGACAAAAAAAAGGTTTGTATAATGTATAGTCTTGGCAACACTTCCTAGGATAAAAGAAAACATCCTCACAACACAGCTATGACAGTAGAGAATGTAAGGTCACATTACAGATAACTTAAAGCTTATCTCATTATACCAATGTGGTAGATAGAGGAAATTTAAAAGAATGTGTAGAAAAAATTATGTTCTCTTCCATAGGTGTTTTAAAAAGATGGCAGAGACTGTTAGTATGAGCAAGCATAAAACTGTCTTTTTAAATGCTCTCAGACTACTTCATAAACCAATGTGGACTTCCTTAAATAAACTCTACTTTATGAATGACAATTGTTACATGGGCATCAGGGTGTAAAAGGTGACAAACTTTTCCTCTGTCATGATGGAAAGTTCTTGTCACTCTCCATTGACCACAGAAGAAGCTGAAACTGTCATACAAGTGCTGAAGCTTAAGAATAAGTAAGAAAATCTGGTTTTGTCCTAGCACAGTGTTTTGAAATGATGACTGCTGAATATTTTTATTTTAGTGACAGTTTTTAGAATTTTTCCAAACAGATGACTGTAGGGATGCTGAGGAAACAGATTTCTTTCTTTAGGGTAAGACCAAGAGACAGCAGAGAAGTTAATTTTGAAAAGACAGAAATAAAGTCATTATATTCACAAAATATAATCAGGTCTTTTTAAAGTGATTGAGGCAGCTCTATAGTCACTGAGCTATAAAACTATCTGAAAGTGGGAGCAGAGGTAATTTTTCTTTTACTTGATTTTGGTATAATTTTCATGAACAATTTCTGCCATTATTTCTAACTTAGAATATGATTCATCCACTTGAAATCATTATGAACTCCACAATTTTTATTAGATACTTGAGGTCACTGACAAGCAACAGAAAAGTTCCAATCTATGAAAAAAAATTATCCCACCTTTTCCTATCTCTGTGTGATTAATTATCCTTTGGAAATGATGATGATCAATACAGCTCTGATTTACAAGAAGCGAGTGTGAGAAAATAAGTAAAGAAGAATATAATAACAGTGGCATTGGACAACACTAGGAGTTTATTTTTGCAGACTTTTCAAAAAACTAAGACAACTCTAACTTGTC
The DNA here is from genome assembly GCF_001522545.3 of Parus major. Lineage (NCBI taxonomy): Eukaryota > Metazoa > Chordata > Aves > Passeriformes > Paridae > Parus > Parus major. Next base: position 40,240,132 of record NC_031799.1, read on the forward strand.
AACCTAGGAGGATATACCATCACCACAGAAGGAATATCAGCCTCTGTGACTGTTTTAGGTTGATGTCACTGTATTTAAAAAGACACAAATTGGAGCCCTTTACATGCTTGGATCTGCTGTCAGGAGAACCAAAAATGCTGGACTTTCAGGCACAGAAAATCAAACATCACTGATTTAAAATTATGCCAGACAAAATTATTATCAGACACCTGGCCATGTCCAGCTCTTCCAAAGCAGTTGTCAGACACATTTGCAGTAGGGTGACTAATTTGATATATAATACAGGATTATCTGTGATCACTTCCTGTTCTTCACCTGGGGCAATACAAGAAGAATTTCCATATTTAGAACAGATTTTTATGAAAAAGTGCGGAAGTGTCAGAAATAAAATTAAGTTTACAGAAGTAATGAAAAATGCATAGTAGCTGATGGAGCCCGTTATTTAGGAGAACCTGGTAAAATAAATTATTTTTGTCTTCAGTTTCTTCCAGACTGGTTTGTCTCTGCCTACAGATAGAATCCCTCTTTGGAAGTGAGGAAGTGCAAATGGCTGGTGTTTAGCACTCCAATTGATTCTTTCCACATAAAGACACATGAAAATATGAATTAATACGTGTAACTCCAATATATATTTTGGAAATACCTCTTCATCTTCCATGTAGGCTGTATGGTGGCAGGTGGAGTGATGGTTGTTCTGTGGTGTACCAGACCTCCAACAAACTCTGTGTGATCTTTTCCTACAGTGACAGTAATGAGACTTTGTTAAGGTATTTGTGATTTGTGATTAAGATCCATTGTAATAGATTGTTCTTGCTGGCTTTAGCTATGCCATTTTTCCATGAAGTTCATCCCACTAGTGACTTAAGAACAGTAAATGAAAAGAGCGTACTGTGTACACTTAAATAAACTCACTTCAGTGATATAAGTCCACCACAGCATCCATGACTCACAGCAAAATACAAAAAATACCCATGCTTTGCAGTCAGTAAAATTATCTTTAAGGTTATATACACTCATTTAGAGGTGATGATAAAGCACCATGTTAGCATTAATGTGATTTGTTTTTTTTTTACATAGAGAATATTTGTGACAAGTTGCTGTTAAAATTAGGATGGGGACCAGGTTGTGTTCATCTACTTTCTGTCCCATGTATTGTGTGGTGATTAGCCCATTTTATTTTCCCTCATAATATTTTAAAAGCAGATCAATACCTTCCTCTCTACAAAGCTGTCATACTTGTCTAAATATATATTGAACAAGTTCTGGCTGTTTGTTTTAGCTGCAAAACAGGTACCTGTAAGCAGAACTTTGTTGGCATTAATATCTCCATGCACAGCATCTGTCATGTCAAACACCACACCAGGTAGTAGAAAAAACATTCCATGGATGAATAAAATTACTGAGAAAAATTATACTAAGATGACAAAAGTGTCTGGTTTTATCTCACTTTGACAGTCAAACTGTGGCAAGAGAATTAACATTCCCATCATCTGGAAACAAAAAGTTGGTGTCTTGTTCTGCATCATGCTCAGACCTCCCTCTGACAGCAGAAGAAGCAGGACAAAATGATCCCTCTCTTATTTTCTAATTCACTGTTCTCAGAAATCTATCTCTCTCACAAACTTTTAATCTTGTTACTGTCTCCTGAATATTTCATCTTTCTGTAACATGTGAAATATACTGGTACATTTCTGGATATCATAATTAGAACATTTGCTTATGTATTTTCAGCAGAAACATGTGAGGCAGTAGATCAATCAAAGCATCTTTCTGCGGATCCAAGGGAGCATATCCAAGGGGGTCAGTCTGGATGGCAAGCCCCGGCAGTGGCTGCGATTTTCAGAATCGTATGAGAATCCGCAGTGGCTGATGCAAAGAATGATGGGCACACTTTGATGCAATCTGAAACAGAACTGGTTTAATGGGCAAAACAACAAACAGCAATCTGAACTTGGTATGGGGGTGCATCAAAAGGGCAGGGTCCTGGGTGGATACAGTAATTATATGAGATGGGATTAGGGAGGAGTTTGAGGGACACGGTCCAATGGGGAAACACGGTAACAAATTTTCATAACAATGCAGTAAAAATGAACTAATTGTGGAGCAAGGAACAGGGAACTTTCTAATTAATACAGACTAATTAATACAGAGGACTCCCATTGGGGTTTGCAGGTGAGATTTCTCTCACTCTAACCATGGAGATGTCTCCCACGGCCTTAGGGGCTGGTCCTCCAAGGCTGGAGATTGATTCTGGGGGCTGGATGGACTTCCACATCTCCCTCTTTTTGTTTTTCTAATGAAGAAGTGTAAACAGATTTTTCAAACATCTTAAACATTAATTTAAACAAACAGGGTAGAAGAACTAGGATGGTAACAACAATAAACACAACTAATAGAACAGTTTTGATGACAGTATCAGGTAACTCGAAATGTTCTACCCTTGGGACAACCTATTAAGACAGTTAACTCCCTGATCTTGCTTGTCAACACCCTCTCTTAGAAGACATATGCTGTGATGGATTGAGTTACTATGATCAATAACTTCACGCAACATAAACCCTCTAAGTCTTTGCAACCATGGCCATGGGCTACAAGAATAAAATCAATGGCCACTCTGTTCTGTAGGGCTGCGTGTCTAACAGCTGTTACGTCAGTAAGTAACTCACTGAAGGCGATTGATGTTGCACAGGTTTGTTTGCTAAGCCAGCACCCAATTCCATCTAATTCTTTTAAGGCTTTGGCTGCAGCCACCCCTGGCAATAGCATGGACTTAACAATCTCTGCTGATTTATTCCAATAGGTAATTTTATCATTGCAATCTGGTTTGAATTGGTGAATGGCTCTTTTAGTACAAACTAATTCATGTGCCGTGGTTAGATTAGGTACTAGCATAGTCAAACGCCCAAGCTACATGTGCCACATTTAATTTGTGATGGTATAGGCCAAGAGATGTGATTAGACAGGCCAAGCCCTATCTCTGCAAATAAAGAAACTGCCAGGTGTTAATTGAATTGAGTGCAGACTGGACCAGGTAGGAGTATTGGTAAAATTGTACCACAGGGTCTGATTTCTATACAATTCATTGTTTGGAGAAATGTCTTTGAATGAACTTAAGTAATAAAATTTTATACAATAGTCCATTTTTACTGATCCCAATAGTTCTTGGGTTTCAGTTGGTACATGTGGTAATTTCTTTGTCCAGTTATCCCAGACATTTATGGGGTTAAGTTTCCCGATTTTAATGCTTTGACCCTGAGTTTGCAGAGTACAGATGGTATCCACTGGTACTGGCCACACATCCGTAGGTAACCTCACTAGAGAGGTGGAGAAGGGGTTACTTGGGCTGGCAACCGTGGAGGCTCTGGAGCCAAAGGCAGTGATGGCGTGGAAGGAGGCCTCTAAGGTGTGAAGGTTTTCCCCCACATAAAGATTGTAGGAAAAGGCTTTTCCCATAGTTCCTTGCACCACCATTTTACTGTATCCCAGTTATACGTACCCAGTTAGCCTGTGAGCTGTCCCTCCTCTTTTTACCTTATATGTCCTCTCACTGGAAAGTTCTCCTTTCCCTGCTTCCCCATTGGTCCCAGTTTGCTGCAATCCTCCAACCCTGTTATCTCATTGGCTTTCCTTCTCCCTGACCCTTCCTATGCACCACTTTACCCTGTTCCTATTGGACCTTGACCCTCAGATCCACCCCCTCAATCCGATATATATCTCTGGACCCTCCATTGTTCCCTGTCTTTGATCCTGGACCCCTTCAGACCATGGTTGCAATAAACCCCACTGGAACTCTATACAGAGGTCCTTCCTGGCTCTCCACCATCATTCAGCTGTCGGTGGCGTGTCTGTGAGTGTGTGTGAGTGTGATTGTGCGCTGCCCAGACGCTTTCCTCTCTGGAGGCGCTTTTGGGAAGGTAGCGTCACCTGACCACCTACACCTGATGCTACAGGCAACTGAGAGACACATAGTCTCTTGCTTGGTAATACTGGCAAGAGTGATCCATACATTTTGTTTTGGTCGTGGGACTATCCAACTATCACTTGAAGACAGAGTGTTGAAAAAGTTTAGGAGCAGGAACATGGGACTGCGGGGGCTGAAAGAAATTATATTAGATAATTGTCAGTCTGGGTTCTCTTGGTTTTGATCTGTACCTCCTCCTTTATCTTTTCCTTCTGGGTCAGGGGCTGTTGGCTTGACAGGTGTTTCTCTTCTCTGCAGGTATGCCTTGATGTTTTTTGCTGGCACTTACTTAGGTCCACTACCTGTGGAGATACAAGCAAATTCCCTGCCCCAGGTAATGAGTGAAAGGGCCCTGAGATCTGTTTGGTCTCCAGGTCCTTCACTAGCACTGGTGGGTTTTCTTTTAATTTGGCCTGAGATGCATTAGAAAAATGTCGATACATGGGTGGATTTGGCTCCATCATTGAACTGTTTAGAAAATTAAAAATGCATAGGGCTTTTGGTAGGCTTTCTGTAATAGCTAGGGTTTCTATTCCCACCTTTTGTTTTTCTAAAAGGTCTTTTAAGGACTTACAAGACCTCTAAATAATTGATTGTCCTATAGGGAAGTGGGTATTCTGGTACAGTGTAATACCCCATAGTTGGAAAAAATTGAGCTTCTGGGAGATGTATGCCAGCCCACTGTCAGTTTTAATCTCCTGGGGGACTCCTAGGGACAGGAAAACTTCAGCATAATGCTTCATGGCATCCGGAGCTTTCTCTCCAGTATGGGCTGAGGCATACAGAGCTCCTGAAAAGGTATCAACAGAAGCATGGATATATTTATACTTACCAGAAGAAGAATAGTGAGTGACATCAGACAGCCAAAGTTGAAGACTATTTAGTCCTCTTGGATTGACCCCTCCCACAGATGGAAGCAAGGAGTGTCTTTGGCAGTCTGCACACAACTGAACAATTAATTGAGCCTGTTCTTTAGTGATTTTAAATGTTCCTGTCAAAGCCAGAGAATTTTAGTGGTAAGAATCACAACTTAATCTTGCTTGTTCTGTAAGTTTTGGTAAGGTAGTTTGCAAAGGCATTGTTAAGTGATCAGTCCTGGCATTTCCTTCTGCTATAAATCCAGGAAGGCTGGTGTGCCAGCGATGTGGGAAACTACTAGAAGAAAGAAGAAAAATTAATTTCTTAATTAACATATAAAGTGCCTCATCTGGAATTTGTTTAACTAAGGAAGCTTCTGCTTTTTCAACAACTCTGGTAACATAAAATGAATCAGTTATTAAATTAAGACATAAGGTAAATTTTGAGAAAAGTCTTACAACTGCAGCCTATTCAATGATTTGTGGGGAACCTGATACTATTTTAACATCAGATTCCCATTTGAGAGTTTTGGGATTAAATCAAGGAATTGCTGATTTTTTTCTTAGTTTTTCCCAAACCATCAGTAAAAAACCTTATTGCATCCAATGGTGTGCTACTTTGAAGGGGTTTTAAGATCAAATTTAATGAAGTATGAAATAGCTTATGCTTGGGAAAATGGATTGAAATTTGACCTGAAAAGTTAAGTAAAGCAAACTGTAAGTGTTCTGATCTTTGTACGAGCCATTCAAGATAAATTAATGTAACTGACAAATAAAAAATTGCAAAATCTTTTCCCAAAAGGGTAAATAATTGAGACTGGGCTTTAATGATTAGCTGTGCCATTATCTCAGGTGATGTTGTGATGGTCTTTTTTGGCTGATATGAAAGAAAGACCCACTCTAAAATTCTCAGTGGATCAGGCGCATTAATGTCCCATTGAAAAATTAAAGCATATAGTTTAGGATTATTTCCTAGCATTGCAAGAAGAAAATATAAAGTAGGATTATAATAAGCCTGCGTTTTTTTAATAGCTTGCTTAACCTTTTGTTGATCAACTTTTGTACCTCCTGTAATGCTCCTTCTAGAATTTAAATTAGTATCATCCTTCAGCAGTTCAAACAGGGATGCTAAATTCTCATTGTTAATCCCCAATAAGGATCTAACCCAACTGATGTTACCTTAAAGTTGCTGTAAGTCATGTAAGGTCTTTGGGTTGTTTTCAGTCTGAATCATTTGAGGTTTAATTGCTTGCTCAGAAATTTGTAACCTAGGTATATCCAAGGAGCAGATTTCTGAATTTTGTGCTCTGCCACAACAAATACAGTTATAACAGTGGTGATAGTTGACTGAAAAACTGCATTTAAGGAAGTTTCAGCAGCAGCAGAAATTAAAATATCATCCATGTAGTGAAAAATTATTGCCTGTGGATGTTCTTGGCAATTGGAAAGAGAATTTCTGCTACATACATCTGGCATATTGTGGGAGAATTTTTCATCCCATGGGGAAGAACCATCCAGTGACAGCGCTGTGAAGGCACACATTCGATTAACAGAAGGGATAGAAAAAGCAAAACATGGAGCATCCTGAGGATGAAGAGGGATATTGAGAAAACAGTCTTTCAAATTAATAAAAATAATTTTCCAATCTTGAGGTGAGGAGAGACCCGGTTGTAACACTCCCATATCCTTAATCACATCATTAGTCATTCAAAAGTCTTGGATTAGCCTCCACTTGCCTGATGTCTATTTTTATGACAAAAACAGGAGTATTCGAAGGACTATTTGTTGGAGCTAAATGTCCTTTTTCCAGCTGTTCATTAACTAACCTTTTCAGCACAGCTAATTTAATGTCAGTAAGGGGCCATTGATCAACCCAGACTGGATGATTGGTTTTCCACGTTAGCTTCTGGGGTCTGTGCACTTCAATGGCCCTTACTGAAAATCCATCTTCAATGTGACTCCCCATTGGGAGAGAATGTGACTCCCCATAGGATAATGAGGGCTTTAACAATAAATGGTTTGGTGGCAGCTACTCATCCTTCTGGGCCTTTAAAGGTAGCAGAGTACACACTTCTAAAGCTGCTACTGTCACCACTGATCTGGAGAGAAAGTCCAAGCTTAGGCAGCCAATGCTATTTATTTATTACTGTAACATCGGATTCTGTATCAGTAAGTCTGGTTAAAATGACCTGTTTACCATGTAGTTGTAAAGTACATGTTATTTTTGGTCGGTGTTGTCCACATTATGAGGGAGGATGGGTCTGGGTTATTCTCTGGCAACAAAAAACCTTGTGCAATAATTAAACTTCTGGGAATAAAACAAAAAAGGTCAGGGCACATGGCTAACACAGTTAATTCTTGGGAAGAGATAACAGGAAAAACAGGAAGGAAACAAAAAAATCCCTCAGTTTGTGAATGAGTTATGCCTAAAATTAGAAATTCTCATGGGTCTGGTTCAGGTCCCAAGAATCTGGTTGAGATGGCATGCATCATTATATCAGTTACCATTACTGAGTTGACAGAGGCCAGTTCCACTCTGGTTCCTAGCGGTGCGTTTGCAGGGAGGTTAGTGATGATCTCCCACAGGACAGGGCTTCCTGGTTGCCAATGGTTCTGGGTGGCAGGGAGGCTTTTGTCATTGCACATCACTGTCCCATGTTCAATCTCCCGTTTCCCTGGAAACGAGAAACCTTCCCCTGCTTGAGAGGTGGTTTGTTAGTTACATAATGTTTATATCTGCAAGGCCTAGTGGATGGCCTTCTCTTGGGCTGATTACAATCCCTTTGCCAATGCCCTTGGTCTTCACAATTAAAGCAAGGTTGATTTTGTGGATCTCGAGAGCTGTTTCAAAATGTTGCTGAAGCTTGAGCAAGGGCTTGGGTTTGGATGTTTCCAGCATGTTCAGGGATTACCAGGCGATCACACGCTTCAACCATCTGGGGTATCGTAGGCTCTGGGTCAATGGGTAGTGTATGTAGTACCCTTTTGCATTGTTTGTTAGCATCTGCCACAGCTAATCTTTTGAGCACCTCTTCTTTTGCTTTTTCAAGCAATATTTGCCTGTCCAAGGCTAATTTTAATCCATCAAAAAATTTTATACATGGTTCATTTGGGTCTTGGTGAACATCTGTGAAATCAAAGTCTGGTCTAGAGCCATCTGGGACTTGGATCATGCCTTTCCTTGCAGCCTCCTTAATTTCATCTAATATTGGCTGTGTTAAAACTGCAGCTTGGTCATTAGGGTCACTATGAGCTCCCTCCCTGACTATGTGATTGATGGTTAATCCCTCCAAGCCTGATCCCCTTGATAGTCCCACAACATTTGATTGAGCAGTCTTTTTCACCTTGTCTCCCACAAAGTGTGTTCAATAGGGTTAGGAGTATTGTCATGATATATTTCATATCATGTAGTACTGGACCATGAGCCTCAAATGTTGCTGATGTTAAGTTTTGAAAGTGTGGTGATCGCCTTCCATACTCCTGCACAGCCTTGCACAATTCCTTTATGTCTTCATAGTCGAGTGGTTCCCACTTGGAAGCTCTCCTTTTTCTATAGCATAATGGGAATCCTGACATTTTTGATAACATGCCCCACTCTCCTTCTTTTACTGCAGCCTTCCTAATCTTAGCCCATGGGTCTTCTCAGGACTCTGGAAGATATAGGTTTTTGAGGGATGACGAGTTGGAGGAGGAGGAACTATGTGACGCAGCAGAAAGCTCTTTATTTGAGTAGAGTTTATGCACATGTCGAGGCTGTGGGCTACGGTTTCGTGCCAGTGTCATGGGTGCTGCCATCTTGGAAGCGGACTCTTCCAGAACCCAGGAGGGAGGTGTTCCAGTTTTCCTGGAAGTGGGGTAGCTTGAGGGGCTAGTTCCTGCCCACGGAAGGGAGCCGTGGCCTGTTTTAGAAGGCGCGTGACCCAGAGTGGAAGGGGCGGGCCCTGAGGTGGAGTCCTGGGGAGGGTAGGTGGAGGCTTGAGACTGGCTGGCAGCCGTTTTAGGTGCTAGTTGGGAGGATTGACTTGTTAGATCCGCTGTGCCATTTTGTTTCATTGGAGTGCATGTGGGTAAGAAAGTAGGAGAAGGGGAACACGGAGCACACAAAGGATCAGGGTATAGAGGATAGGGAGGATTTGAGATTACTGGGCCCTTCTTATCTGAGTTCACCTACTGGAAAGTCTGAGAGGCTGGAAGTGAAGTAGCACAAAATGGGGGAATAGTCTGGGATTTCTCCTCAGCTACCAGTTTCCCTGCCTTTTTGCAACACCCTGGACTAGGGCTCCACTCTCATGTTCCTGCCCCGGAGTTTGGGATAAGGGTAAGGGGATTGGCTGTCTCAGTCTCTTGTTTCTTTTCGATTTATTTTTTGGGCCTCTTGGTCTCTCTCCTTGGCTCTTAAAGTCTCGTAGACAACTCTAAATACAGGTAGCAGTTCTGCTGTTGCCTTGTCTCTTTTCGTAGCGAGGTCATATAATTTGATGCCAACAGAGTCCCAGAGTTCTGATTTACACATCATAGGCTGTAGCATCTGGAAAGTTTTTGAAAGCCTGTCTTAAAATGTCCTTTAATTCCTTTTTGTCAAATTGTCTTTCCTGAGCAATCGATTTGAACTTAAAGGTACGATAAACATCCTTTTCTGCCTGGGACAGAGCTGATCCCATCAGGAACTGGGTTAATTAAGGGTTTGGGAAAAGCAGGTATCACATGCTAGCTGAACTAAAACAGAGAAGGGAGGCTGGGGAGTCGAACCCCAGAAAAAAGGAAAAACAAGCAAGGGGTGATGGTGGCTTATCCTGCCTTCCCAGTGCGTGGCTGGGGACTTGAACCAGGGGGACACGGCTTGTCCCTCCTTTTGCTGCAGCAGCAGGGACTCTGTCCTTTTCCTTCACCTTCCAAGGATTCCACTCCTCAGAGCCAAGGCAGTTGCCCACTGGCTCCTTGACTTGCTGGTGTCATCCATGGATGAGGGTGGGAAGGCTGGCCTAGTCAGTGCAGAGCTTGCAGACTCCAAACAGATCACTTCAATGTGGGAGATCCCTGTTTGGGTGCCACTTATTGCAAGCCTCGGCAGTGGCTGCCATCTTCAGAGCTGGATGAGAATCCACAGTGGCTGATGCAAAGAAGGATGGGCACATTTTGATGCAATCCAAAACAGAGTTGGTTTAATGGGAAAAACAGCAGTCTAAACTCGGTATGGGGGTGCATCAAAAGGGCAGGGTTCTGTGTGGATACTGTATTATATAAGATAGGGTTAGGGTGGAGTTTGAGGGACAGGGTCCAATGGGGAAACACGGTAACAAATATTCATAACAATGCAGTAAAAATGAACCAGTCATGGAACAAGGAGCAGAGAACTTTCCAGACTAATTAACAGAGAGTACTCCCTTGCAGGTGAGATTTCTCTCATTCTAGCCAGGAAAATTTCTCCCACGGCCTTAAGGTCGTTCAAGGCTGGAGATTGATGCTGGGGGCCAGATCAGCTCCCACAGGTCTACGCATGTGATGAAAGCTGTATCAGTAAATACAGATGCATATATTATTTGGTTATTTGAAAAGGGAACTAAAAGACAGCTATCAAAGGATGCTAATTATATTGCATCCTTTTGTGATGCTTATTATGCCCAGAAGTATAGGTAAACTCAGGGGTTATCTTTGCTTGCTTTCTTAGCACACTGATCTCTACCGTTCTGCAGATACTAATCTTTTTCTGTAACTCAATATGAAAGGGAAAAATGCAACTTCATAGATTCATAGAATATGCCAAGATCGAAGTGACCCATTAGGATAATTGAATTCAACCCTTGGGCCTGTGCAGAACACCCCAAGAATCACACCATATGCCTGAGAGCATTGTCCAAGCACTTCTGGATCTCTGTCAGGGTGGTCCTGTGACTGCTTCCCTGGGAAGCCTGTTCCAGTGCCCAACTATCTTCTGGGGGAAGAACCTTTGTCTAATACCCAACCTAAACCTTCCCTTTGAGGGACCCATTCATTTGGTCAATTGCCACCAGAGAGAAGAGATCAGTGCCTGCCCTTGCTCTTCCCCTCATGAGGAAGTTGTAGACTTCAGTGAAGTCTCCCCTCAGTCTCCCCCAGGCTGAACAGACCAAGTGACCTCTGCTGCTCCTTGTAAGACTTCCCCTCCAGGCCTTTCCTCATCATTCTAGTCCTCCTTTGGACACTCTCTAACAGCTTAAAATCTTTTTTATATTGTGGCACCCCAAAACTGCCCCCAGCACTCAAGATAAGGCTGGTCCAGTGCAGAGCAGAGTGGAACAATCCCCTTTCTTGTTTGGCTGGTGATGCTGTGCCTGATGCCCCCAGAACATGGGTGGCCTTCACACCAGAAAACTTGGGTTATTTAAAGAGAGAGAAAATTTGGCAGACAGTGAGAAGAGCTCCTTCTGATTTTCCTGTCTGTTTCTGCATGAGAGATTTTCTTAGGACCCGTACTAGCACAAGAAAAACTTGTAATATATTTTCTATATATTTTAAAAAATTAGCCTAGTTTGGTTGGAGCCTGGTGCTAGTAACACCAAGGTTGTGGTTTCAATCCTTGTATGGGCCATTCACTTAAAACTTGGATAAGATGATTCTTATTCTGAGTTTGAAGTTCCCTTCAAACTCAAAATCTTCTGGGATGCTGTGAGCCTAGCAAGTTTTAGAAAGATTGAGAAAGCCAAATAGTGTAACTGTCAGTATAAAGCCCATCACTATGGGTAAAATACAAGTAAAGATAAGGATACACAATAAGTGTTTCTACCAAGATCATGTCAAAATACAAGAAGCAATTAAAAGCCTTACTAGACCAAATTATTTCAAATGTTAGGAGAAGAAAATTCAGACTGAAGTTGAAAAACCAATGAGTCAAATGTGAAAAATGAGGGAACTCATTTAAGAATATCTTCCTGCTGGTGCAAAACTAGACCCATCAATACAATGCAAAATGAAAGGTATGGGGAATGTACAGGTGTCTGTGCAGAGGGGTCTAAATTAAATGCTTTGAATTAGGCTGCAGAAACATGCATCTCTTCACTGTCTCCAAGGACAATTAGGAAGCTTCACCTCTGAACCTTTTTGTCTGCTGAAGTGACAAGTGTGAATACATATATCCCACCAACTTGAACATATTCACAAATTCTGCTTTCTTAGGCTGTTATTTCACTTCTATAATGAAGAATTCCCTATTTTTTTGAAAAAAAAATTCAATATTATTAAATAACAAATGATATAAAGATGCAATGGGTATTTTTTTTTTTATTACAAGAATTAACAAATGATGATTCAGGTGTAATTAGTAATTCTGCTTTAATTTGAAAAACAGCAGTACTGCTGAAGCTTTCAATAAGAACTTCAATGCTTATCCTTCAACCAGTGGCAGTACATATGGCCCAGACGAAAGGAAAGCTGCTGTATGCATCTGTTAATCAAGAAATCAGGATTTTTTAACTCAGTCAGATTTCTTTATGTCACTGAACAGCTAAACACAGGGGGCTGAACTTAATATCCAGTTTGATATTTCAGGTGCTCAGTCCCTAGAAGGGGATCTCTAACATTTTCATGAACTTACTGGAAAATTCAAGTGCTGAAATAAGTGTAAATGCATGAGAGTAGCTACTGTGTGAAGTATGAAAAATGCTTACTCTGGATTTACCAAATCAATAAAACGTTAAGAACTAGAGAACTTCCATTTCCAAAATTTCTGAAAAAAATACTCAATTCAGTTGAACAAGGACTTACAAAGGGTTCATTTCAGTCTAGAGAAGCTGTACCTTTAGGCAAATTAAACAAACAAAATTGTGTTAGGCAAGGTAGATACTGACAGATAGTAATACATATATATATATACACATATATTAAAATGACAGTTAAAAAAATGTGCATACTCAACAAGTACTTTAGACACATTCAAAAGCACAATTCAGGGAATGAGTTTGGACAATGATTAGAAAAGCAAAGAAATAGGGCTGGTGGTTAATTTATCTTCTCCTGAACAGAAGACATAAGTGATTGATATTTGTATATGGTCTAGAATCACACCAAAAAACTTCCCTAAAAAGGTGACAGGACTTCCTGGGATTGGTCCATCTGAAAAGAGGATGTAAACTGTCTTTATTGTTGTGTCTTGGTACCTTAGGTCCCAAATTAAATAAGTTAAGAGACAAGAAGAGCTGTTTCACAATTTTCTTCCTGGTTATACAAAGGAAAAGCTCCCTATAGCTCAGACAGCTGCCACAGAGGATATTTCTGAGTGAGAAATTGCTGTTTACTCAGCCTGAAAATGACCTCTTCCCTGTCTCTCTCTAGCCTTTTGTTAATCAACCATCTCAAATAGGGAAACAAACTGGAGGATTACTTTCTCTCTTCATGCCAACATACATTTTGTACCCACTTAAAACCTGCCTGAGATGCTTATGTGATACAACCTACTGGCAACAGAAACATGGTTTTTGACACTCTGGTTATCTGTCAATTAATAGACTTAGATTATAGTCTTTGTTAAAGTGAAGAAAAAAATCAGTGTTTATCAGTGTTTGTTTATTTCACAAATCCCATTAGGTAATTAGATGACCATTTTTATTTCTAGATACGAAGTAGGAAAGCAATCAGAATTACCATGACTGAGCTGCTTAGAGACTATTAATTAACTACATTACTGTGACTGAGCTGCTTAGAAACTATTAATTAACTGCATTAAGATTTTGATTTGAAGTTTCATAGCTGTAATGACTAGACAGTTTTGGAGGGTTTACAATCCTTCAAAGTTCTGCAGTCTTATGTACCATCCAAGTAGTTTGCACTGCCAGTTCACCTCCATGGGTATGAGGAATGCTGGCAGCATGAGCAAAAGATAGGTGTCAGCTTTGACCAGTGCTACAGAGAGCTGATCAAGGCATGTTTGGAGCTTTGACAGCAGACAGGCTTTGCCTAACTTCAGTAAACAAACCAAGGTGAAGCTGGTCTGGTCAGCTGGAGCTTACAGAGGTGTCAGAGACAACCAATTAAATTAGAGCAAAAAATTACTTTTTAGCCTTTTTTTACTAGTACAGCCAATCCAGCTCGTTCTTACCCTACTGAAATAATCCTTCACGACAACCTACTCACATTGAGATTAGTGCTGATAGCATGCTCTGGATGTTATTGATGCAGGGAGAGTAACCACGATTTCCATATATCATAAGCATGCCAGAAAAATTTGGGTGTGGCCACTGTAAATAAAAGAAAGACTAATATTTGAGTCAGCCTTGCCGTTTTGAAAATGAAATACAGAGTAAAATGAAATGCCCACATGGGGGAGTTGTTGCAGAATAGTTAGGCCAGCTTCTCTGTTAAGATAAGCATTCCAGTCTTTGTAAAGAACCATCGGACTGACAGTGGTAAAAAACAGAACAGTATTATTCTCTGTAGACAAAGCACTGGGCACCTCTCATTTGTGTCTTCTTCATGTGGCTGGTTTATCTAGATCACTCTTTTTTCCACATAGGTGAATAATAGCAACAAATGTACAGTGTAGAGTAAAAATTCTGAATGTCCAAATACGACCTTAATGTGCCCATGAAAATTGTTTAACACTTACTGAAAAAGTCATCGTCCTTAAAAAATCAAGTGCAGCCATGCTTGGATATCAGCTTCTGATTGAGCAAGAATTTTGTAAAGAGCCTAGTACCATCTATCATTGTTAAATTTTCAGACAACATAAACTGGAAGTGACAGGTAGCTGAAAGGAACTTCACAGAGTTTGCTATGAACACAATAGAGCTGGCTGTAGCTGTTCAAACGGCTCTCTTCATATCCAAGAGTCAGAAGCACGCATGCACTCATCTGCTGGGGCAGTTTGAGTGCCCCAGGCAAAACAGTGATGCAATAGATATCATATGTCCTCAAACCAAAATCAAAAACATGTCATCTTTTTCTGGGTAATTCCAAACAGGAGTAAAGGCACACAGAACAAAAATGCACAACAGAAGCAGATTTTGCTTTTTAAAGCGTCACTGTGGCAAGAAGGAGAAGCCTCATAACTAGAAAAAAGTAGTCCATAGAACCATTCTGCAACTGGTAGATGTCAGTGAGATGTAGACAAATCCCTGGAGAACTGCATACTTAGGCATGAACAATTGAAGAAAAGAAGAATTTTAGGCACCCAGATCTTACATTTTGGGGATTAGAAATCAAAATCACTTCAGCATTTATGTGATACTCCACAGATGAATAAGATTTTTTGGTTCTGCAAAGAGATAAATCTAGTTTATTAGTGATCTGAAAAGAACAAGCAAATGAAGATCACTGTCAGACTGGAAAAGCTTGTCAATAGTTTTCATGTCCTTGAAACTGAAAGCAGAATTTTGAGTGTGTAATATTTACATTTAATATTAAAAGTTATGACAATTACTAAAAAAGCAAATGGTCTCTAAAGTGACATAATCACCTCTGACAGATAAATCCCAGTTTTCCTGATACTCCTAGTAGTGACTGTGTACTAGATAGACCTTTGGTGCTCCTGAATGGTTGAAGCTAATATTTACGGATCGTATAAACTTTTGTTGCTACTAGGTAGCAATATATGTGAGTTCATTCATTTGCTCAAATGTTTTAGATCTTTGCGCTCTGAAAAACTTGAGAAGCAGTGTGCTGATCTAGTAAAAAGCCAGCTGATTGATCACATTTGCCTTAGCTCTTTCCTGAATAAAAGTCTGGAATGTGTCTTCAGCAAGAAAAGAGGAGAAAGATGTTAGATGCTTTGACAGAATTTACACATTGTATAAAAAGAGATTATTCAGGTAATTCAACTTTTAGGTGAAGATGGTAAACCTTGTTTTGATGTGTTGATCACAGACATTTCCAAATCACATTTTTAAACAAGCGTGAGAAAAACTTGTACCATTACAAGACCTGAGTGCAGAAAACATTTCACTGGTACATTAGATATTTACTGGTACAACATTATCCAACCTGCTTCTGCCTAGGGAAATGAATACAGGTCCATGTTTCTGATCCCACTGTTATGGACAGCTTTATCATTCACTGTGGATAGAGCAGAGCTTATCTCAAAGTGTTCACTGTCCCAGTGGAATGTTGTGTCATAAGGCTCACTGAAAATCCCCAGACTATATAACTTAGATATGTGCCTATTCTGTGGCAAATCTGCTAAAAATTCTTCCTTTTAATTTGGCATCCAGATGATAATCCAGTTAGAGACACAGAATAAATCCTGTGTCCATTGGTGCATAAACTAAAGTCTCAGGGAAGATGGGTCCAGCCCAGTGATATCACAGAAGTCATCAAAACAGAGATAAGGTCAGAAGTCAGGGGTGTATAAGAGCACATCTGGCCAAGTGTTTTATAATGGCCTGATCCAAAGATAGAGTTCATGAATAAACTCATATGGCTTTTGCAGGACTTCAGTAGAGCTACTCTTTTGTTCATATTTTGTCTTCATCTTAACATAGATGTGATAGAGATTTCTTAATTTTAGCTATTGGTTAAAAGTAACAAAACTCTTCTCAAACTCTTTGCTACTTTTAGCCTAACTTTGAAAAATCTGCATTAGTTGTCTGTGAAAATTTCTATTGTTGTAGCTGAAGAATACGTGTTAAATTTAGTTCATTTGGTTGCTAATGAAATATTAGAATACCACTCCTACTCATATTCTATCCTAGCTGATATTTATTTTAGTATAAAAATAGCAAAGGAAGTAATACATTTAAACCAGCCTTATTTGTCCAACAATGCTGTTTTGCTGTGTGAGCAATCGTGCTTTTCAGCTAGAAGCTATGTAAAACCAGGAAAAAAGAAAATAAAAAAAAAAGGAATGGTAGTTCTTTATTTTGGAGTAAAGATTTTTCAAATCAAGATCTATCCTGTAGCTAATGATTGAATCCATAAGAATAACCAAATTCAAAGAACATGATCGCTTCCCTCTGGCATGCAATGTCCTTCATTAGAGAGCAAGGGGATGTTCACTGGAGGACTTCCCAAGGTTTGTCTCCACCAAGAGGATTTCCAAAGGTGTCTCTTCATGTCTGCTGGTGGATACTTTGTGCTACATGGTGCTCCAAGGCTGATCATGATTCCAGTTTGACTGGGTATCACTAGAAGTGAGCTTCAGCCAAGGCATTAGAGATTTTCATAGGGAAAACAATAATAGGAAGCACTGCTGTGATTTTTAATTAAGATTGCCAGCTGTAAATGCACTGCTGTGGTGACACTGCTAGTCTCCTGGACAGACTTTTCTCTAGCAGAAATTGAAATCCCTGCTTGTACACCAGCATGTCTTTTCTCCCCAGTCATGTGCTTCAGGGTTAGGCTTTGAAGCCTGTACTACTCGCATATAGTCTTCTTTTACAGGCAGTAGAAAAAAGTGAGCTTCTCCAAGAGAGTTTTTCTCTTTCTAAGACAGATGGCTAAGACAAGTTTTTTTCCTCAGGAAGAAATTCTCTACTCAGGAAGAAATTTTTTATTTTACTCTGGGGGTGGTAAGATACTGGCAAAGGTTGCCAGAGAAGTTGTGGGTGCTCCATCCCAGAGAGTGTTCAAAGCCAGATTGGATGGTGCCCTGAGCAACCTGGTCTAATTAAATGTGTCTGTGTCCATGGCTGAAGGGTTGGAACTACATGATCTTTAAGGTCACTTCCAGCCCAGGCCATTCCATGATTCTATTCTATGATTCTTTGAAGTCATCTTATTTTTCTCATATGTCTGCAAAGAAATCCAGTGTGAATTTTGACCAAGTTTAAGCTTTTTGAAACTTTAGTATCTTCAGTTGAATAAGGTGAATCACATATAAAATACAGGAGACAAAAGCCATTAGTTTGTTCAGGACATATGGGGTAGTAGAATGTAAACGGGTAATGCGGTTGCAGGGATTTTTGCAGATTTAATTTGAGTCTTTAACGTGATTAAATAGACTCTTCCGGTTTCCAATGTGAGTGTAAACAGACCGAAGTGAGGAGGGCTTTCACCTTTAAACAACCTTCCTTGTGTATCAGTATTTGGGTTGATGACTGGTGTCACTCATGGACTGTCACAGTCACATTTTCTTACCAGAAAGTGCCTGCAAGCCCAATTTGCTTGCATATGCACAGATTAGCCCACAGGAATTAGTGGTGACTCTCATCCTCATTTTTAGTGAAGATGAGGTAGTGAGCAGCTACAAGCAGTTTCTTCCCAGTATGCCTGTCTAGGCTGAGACTCTTTCTCCTCCTCCTCTTGGAACCCTTTCTTTGTTCAGGCAG
This sequence comes from Parus major, assembly GCF_001522545.3. NCBI lineage: Eukaryota > Metazoa > Chordata > Aves > Passeriformes > Paridae > Parus > Parus major. Next base: position 40,258,182 of record NC_031799.1, read on the forward strand.
TTTCTTTGTGTAGCTAATCTTCAACATGCTTCATCTACTTCCCATTCTCCTGGCTGCAGCCTAAGGCAATTACCTCAACCCAGCTGGGATAAAGAAAGCAGAGGTTCTTCGTTAACCAATGGAACAGCTTAGTAATGATCACATTTCGTCTGAAATAAATGATTGTTTGTATAATATTAACCCTCCAGCCATAAATTATGTCTGGATAGTGCAAAGAAGGACCCCTCGAAAAAGCAAATGCCTTGTATTCTGTTTAGTAAACAGCAGAATATCCAAATATTTATACATCTCTTATTATGTTGCTTTTAATCTTGCTGAAAAGACCTTTAAATGGAGAGTAAGACTCATTTCAGTGAAATGATCACATAGAATTAATTAGAGAAGAAATAAACACAGCTCTTCCATGGCTACTGGGAACAAATATATCAAGAACACTTAAATGCTGGTATATAATCTTTCTCCTAGGCAAGAAGATCTCAGTGCAAGAGGAACTGGAATAAACAAACAAATAAAAAAGGTTAGTTTTCTTTATCCTGAAATTTTCGCTAATGTCAGAAGGCAACATTCAGTACATCATTAGTTTTTCAATAACTAAATCATTAATCTGTAATTTGAGTCAGGGAAAGCTTGCAAATGAGCTGTTGAATCATATAGTAAATTGTTAAAACAAACAGGAATCCGGTAATCTTCATTCTTTCTGATGTTCTCAGCAATTAATACCTTAATGTTAGTGCTTAATAATACCTTTTAATAGATTTTTCTTCTTTTAATTCATTCACATTGAAAAATAAATAGATGCAGGGACAGGCCTTAAGTTACCATCTTCTCACAGTGTTTAAATTAACTTTAAATGGCCCTTGCTTGGAGCTGGAAGAGAAAAGACTTAGGCCACGAACTTTTGAAATATGACTCTTTAAGGGAAACTAAACTTCAGAATCATAAGTTAGATTGATTTTCAGCATTCCAAGTCCTGTCATGTGGAACCAATTTAATGGCCTAAACCTCAGAAGGGGGCCAAAGGCAGAGCACCAGTGGAGGTGACTGCTGTCTCTGGTAGTTAGGTTTAGTAAGGGAAAATCTCATTGTTAAAGTTGCATGTTCTGTGTGATTTTTTTACCTACTGGCAGAAGTCCAGTGTAATAAAAGCCATGAAATGGCCTGCTTATAGTTAAATGCCTGAGTGCATATTTCTAGAAGACATGTTTTGTTAGGCTACATTTTAATCTCCAGAATCCTCTCATTGGTCTGATATCCTCCCCCATCCCCTTTCATATTTAATGATTTCTAAATAATTTCTAAATTTCTAAAAGTGGAAGCAGAGGAGGAATCACAGCTGGAAGAAACCATACTGCTGCACATGTGAGGAAAATGCATGGAAGATGGAGAAAGAGAGTGTTCACTGTTGAGCAATTTCCATGATTTGTCAGGATAGGGTAGTCACAGCTTGATTTGTCCTTTGAGGTACAAAGGGTATTTGATTTTCATTCAGCTGAGGAGGAGAGAGTCCTTTTAAAAAGATGGCCTTGTAATTCAGAAATGCCTGGTCATCTCTACATGAAGTAACCCCAGATTACATGAAATTCTGACTGGACTATTATGAAATCACATTTTTTATCTTTGCTGAATTAGAGGTTTCAGCTCCAGAAAATGAACAGAGCGTTTGCTCATACTCTTAAAATGCAGCTCCAAAAGGGAGCAGATTGTTAGGTATCAGCTCAATGGCTAGAGGATTTTCTTTGGTGAATTCCTGTCTTTGTTGCTTTCAGGAAATTCAAATCCCTGCTGCCCATGAAAATGCCAAAATTGTCACTCAAACTCTTTAATGTTGTATCAGTGCAACAGCTTCATATGATAAAACTATTGAGAGGATGAAACTGGGAATATACTCTGGGAGCACTCACTTGAGTGCTCTGGGAGATCATACAGTGGCACTCCAGAAAACAGTTATTTTCATGCCTAGAACTGTCTTTGAGTGCAGGAAAGCAAAGGTAGCCTAATGTGTACAAAACCTATACTTAGGAAGTATGTTAAAGTGAGTAAGTAACCAGTAATTTTGTAAGGTTTTTCTGTTCTAAGAAGGTAGAATATCTTGTTGTGGTGAGACAGGAACACAGAGATGTGGCAGCTGTGTGGTGAGTGGAACTCTCAGGTTTAAGGAAAAGACCTGTCCTTTATAGAACTTTTAGAAGGCAACAGTACTGCAAAATCCAGCTTAAAGATCAGATCTAAAGCTAGACAGGCTCAATCTCGAAGTAAAGCTCACCTTTTTTTAGTAGAGTGTTATCTCTAACTTTAGAACTATAGGGTGAAAATTTACAGCATTGTGACTGCTGAGGTTCTGCTTAGAGCTAATGGAATGCACAGGTTTAGACATAACAGCAAGTAAATCTTGTTCTAAAAGGTACCTTTTCTTCTCTTTTGATTAACTTGAGCATCTGGGACATTCTACTAACAATAATACCATGTAACTTACCATAGTTATTTGCTCTATAGGAGCAAGTAATTCCTGGTATTAAAGTCTTGGGAAAACTCAGTAGGAAATGGGATAATGACATTCATGTAATTAAATAGCCTACTGGAGAGGAATGAAAATGAAAATAATAAAATCCAAGTACCAGGGTTTTTAAAAAAACTGGAGAAATGATCACTTTTGGTTCAAAATCACTTAATCAAAATATAATTGCTTTGCTAACCATGCAAACCCATTTGTCTTTATATTATGGTGGAGGATGACAGATTCATGTTTTAAAGATGTTAGTAGCAGTCAATTTTGCTTGAGCTTGAATGGATTTTTATACACTTTTTTGATGATTGCTGAAAACTAACTAGGTTATAAGAAACTGATTCTGGCATCAAGATTACAGGTTTGTAATGCATTTGTTGGTTGCTCTTCCAATGAGAAAAGTGGGGATTACTAGTAACATCTGGCACCTTTTTAACAAACTTAAAAAGATGACATCTTTTTGTCTTTAACACCAGGTGGAACTGCATGACTTGGAAGATTAAGCAAAATGCTTATAGTAGTCAAACCACTTATCCCCTAAGCATTAGACATTAGCATGTGGCTAATGCTGGTCTTGGAGGGATATGGATAGGGAGTCCTTTGAGGGTACAGAAAGTAACCACATGCTGAAAAACAGCAGAGATGGGCTTGCTGCTCTATTATGTTTGTCTTAACATTGGGAAACCTTGAACTATGTTTCCCTCTCGTCCAGGGGAAAAAGTGTGCATCAAAACCAAAAGCTTTGTAATGCTGTAATAAATATAACTTTGTGTAATTTCAGAGCCCTGTTACTCTCTGCAAATCAGGGTTGTGGTGACACATGGTTGAACCCCTGGTTCTGAGGTTACAATGCAGTGCATTATGGTGGGGAAATTAACATCGGAAAATTAAATGCTTGGGGATTTTAAAGCCTTCTACATTAAATGGGCAAGTTCCATTTACTTCAAGTTGTAAACACTCTTTGAGCAAAGAGATATGTTCCAGCACACGGTTTTCAAAGCAAAACCCTGACCTGACTGAAATCTGTGGGAGGCCTGCCATGAAGGTCACTGCAGATGAGTCTGGGAGGTCTCATTAAAGAAGAGCAGCTTGAGTCCTGTTGTCTCCCAAAAACCTTCTTTCTTCTGTGTTCTGGAAAAACCCACTTAACTGATGGCTTATTCAGCTTGTAAATCTGTAAATAGGCAGCAGATATTTGCTCATGATTAAAAACATAATGTGCTCTCTGCTTATGTGTGTATGTCTGTTACATGCTACATGTAACACACATGTGTGCTTGTGTGATCTGAGAAATGACTGTCCCTGGATCAGGATTCCCACAGACATCACATGCTGAGGGATGATCCAAAGTCTCCCCTCTTCTCCAGATCGTGAGCTGCTGGCACACACTGATCTGCTTCTGAGCAGCAACTGCTTAAAGACACAATTGATAGATAAACATGTCAACAAACCTGAACATGTCTAGAGTAGCAGTTTTCAGCCTGTGGGCTGCAAAACAGGGGGACTGGAGCCTGCTTTTAAAGGGTCAGTAAAAAGTTACAAAAGAAGGCAAATCTGCAAATGCTTTATAACAATCAGTGTTGTAGAAAGGTCTGTCTTCCCACTGGGAATGTTTCTTGCATTCATATGTTGGAAGAATATTGAAAACTAGAAGACAAAGAGTTAAGAAAGCAAAGATTAATATTGTATTTTGGAAAAAAATCAAGCATGACTTTCACTCCTCAGGCTGTGTGTTAACCTAGGATAGAGAACATAAAAATCTAAGTGTCTTTTCATTTGGCAGGACAGCAAAAATTTCTTCAAAGCTATGTCCATGTGTCAGAGCAGAAGTTGTCCTTTTCTAGATTGGTAGGGTTATTATTATGTAGTTTTCTGTGTCCCTCTAAAGAAAACAGCCCAGCAAATGTTTTGTCTCATTTCACATATTTTCACAGCTGTAATTATATGCATGGTAGCACTGCAAGTGGTTATGTTTGTTTCTTTCTTTCTACATGAATATACACAGATCTTCCAGAAAGAGTTCCCTGGTTTTATGCAAGAGTGTAATTTCTTTGTAGGGAATGGAGATGGTTTCTCCTGTTTAACCTACCTGTTTCCTTGCCATCCTTCTAACTGAGTAGACTGTAGCAATTACTGAGCCTTGAGGAAAATCTCTCCAATACAGGCCAAACACTGCAATTTATCTGATGCCTTGGTATCCTTTACAACATCTATTTTGGTGATACTGACCTCTTTTATTTCATTTTTTTTATGGTTTCTCTTAAAATAAATATGCAGGGTATTTGCAATGTTTTGTCTGCTGTGACTTTATAGGCTTTCCAGTTGCCTTTTGAATAAATTTCTGCTTGGTGTAGCTTATGGGATTCTGCCTTCCTTTTCCTAGGTGCACACAGAGAGAAGCACCTAGCATGTAACACAAGCTATTTTCAGCTCCATTTCTTACAAAGTGACCCATGTTACCTTTCACAGGCAGAGTCACACAGCCAAGAGCCTGTTTTCTAAACAGATGCTGTGAAACCTGGGGAAGGACTGTATCTCTTTTGATTAGAGAACTGTATTTTCTGAGAGGCAATTGCAGAGGCAAATTTTTGTGTACAGGAATGCAAATACAGTTCACTGGGTGTAGAAAATGTGTTTTCATAGAGGCTGGATACTGCTGGCACCAGTGTCACTCCTACGGATAAGGGAACTTGAACACTGCTTGAAGCTCAGTGAAAAACCATCCATCCAGAGGAACATCACATTTAAAAGTGCTTGGATGGAGATGACAAGACACACGTTTCTAGTTAGAGCAGATCCAGGACAACTCTGTGTATGGACAACCTTTGGGTCTTATCCTTAGACCTTTTGAGATGGGTGGCACACATATTAAAATAATTGTACCTTTTTATTTGAGGAGCATTAAACATGATAGCAAACTCTGCAATGTAAATATTAACTGATAGCTATTCAGTGTTCAGTATTTGTTTTGAATGGCCTTTTGGTTGTACAGACAGATCAAGACTGCAGAGGAAAATCAGTTGTCCTCATATCCAAGACAGATGGGATTGAGAAGGATCAGGAATGGCTTCATATCGTTATTTTATTCCATTTTGTCTCCTTTCCAGGCATGCAGTTCAGCTCTAACCTAACGTGCTCTCCCATTTGGGGTCAGAACCTGCTATAGGCAGCTCACCAACAATTTTTCACATAAAGAAAAATCTGGATATATATAATTCTCCATTTAAAAATTCGGTGAATTACTCATGTATTCCCATTTTTGTGAGGCATAATATTTGACAGAATTTGTGTTCTGTAGAGAAGTGAAATTATGAAAACGGGATTTGCTTCTTTCTTTTTTCCGTTTGTTCTCTGAATGTATTTTGTTACCTCTCTGTATTTGAGGAGTATAAGCAGAGCTTTAGAGAGTTTTTATTCAAGACTGAAATACCATCAGCTAAATCCTTAACTGCCAGCAAAGTGCCTTGCTTTCGTAACAGGAAGGTGCCTGACTATCAAATAGTAGGCTGAAAACTTGAACAGTCTTTCTTCCCAAAGAGTCCTGTTATTAGCTGTAGAACCACTAAGGCACAATACATGTGGAGCTCAGCCTGAACTGAAAGAAAAGTATTTATATACAGAGAAAAATCCCTCTTCAGAGTAACTTCTTCTCAAGAGCAATGTGGTTCTTGAACTCTAAAGTAATTAAAATGAGAAAGGCAAATTGTGTCTTCTCCTGTTCTTGTTGTTACCAATCACCTTCCATATCCTTGGGAGAACTTTAAGGATGAGTTGGGAGCCAGTTCGGTGTCACACCTTTTCAATGGTGCATTGTATGTATAATTTAGGGATGTTTCCTAGATATCAGTACCTTGGACACAGGCTCTGATATGGCCTTGATAATCAATCATTCTTCACAAGGTGAAGCTGAGGCCGAACCTTGGGACTACTCACTTGAGTGAGGATAGTTGGACACTTGCTCTTTATATTGAAGATAACATGAATAAAATGTCTCAGGTGTAGGTAGTTTGTTGGAGATGGCTAGAGCTACAACCTTTGGGGACAGGGTGCCCTTCCTGTGAGCTGCTCTGCACACTCAGTGCAAGGAGACAATGCCTGCAAAAAGGCATTCACACCGCTGCTCCATTTTAAGAATAGATCTTTAAATATTGCACTTAATTTCAAAGAAGAGCATAGAAAGGCCTCTATGTCTGAATAAAGGATACTAATAAAATCCTTTTCCAGAAAACTGCAACAGCACCAACACCACCCAACATTTTTTCAAATATCAGCCTTCCTCTCTTGAATTCCAGTTTTCAAGGTCCACCCTCTGAATGATGACAAGTTCTGCTGCGATTTGTTCTCAACATGTTCTCATCAGTGAAGCTTGTGCCATGCTTAAGCCATGTGCATCATAGCAGAGGATGTTTTAGTTTGTGTGCAGGACTGCAGCAGGGTGCCTGGATGCACTTACTTATGTTAATACGTGCACAGTTGACAAAGCCTGAGGGCAAAAGACCTCCAAACATTCATTAAGTCACTGCTAAATGGAAATCAAACCCAGGCTCTCTAGTACAAGTTTTTAATAAGCACTTTCAGAAGATGCTGAGACAAAAATGCTTCTCTTGTGTGGGAACTGGTTCTTGACTGCTGGAAAAGCTGTTTCACCTAGGAAAATGGGCAGTACCTGAAATGCACTCTTACTGAGAGAATTTTAAAAAATAGATGTAAAAAAATATGATCTTTAAAGTGAAGTTGTGTAAGATACAGAGGTGTTTTCTAGTGAAATAGGGACAGGATGTATAAAAGAGAAAAATGAAAGATGTTTTTCAATTGTATGTTTAATTGTATCTGGTTTAGTTTGTAACTTCTTAAAGTTTTATACTTTCATACTGTAAGGAATGGAAAATTTGCCTGAATTATGCCTTTGAATTCACTATTTCTCTAGTGAGTTTACTCATGCCTTACTTTTGTGACACTTGGAGTGGAATTAAAATTACAGTGAACTCAGTAAGGAGAGAAATAGCTAAATGAGTTCTATCAATAGTTTGCACATTCATCAGCAAGTCTAATTGTTTCAGAAAATGACATGGCCATTTCTAGCCCTGAAAGGAGGGGATTTCTTCAGAATTTCCATGGAGAAATTAGAGGAATTAGCATCTTTGTCATTTCACATTTGGGAAACTCTTTGTGCCTCAGCTGGGTGGGTGGAGTGAGGAAGCACTGCCTGTCTATCTTTCACTCAGCTTGCCTGTGCCTGTCTTTTGGCTGTGTACTCTGCTGCTCTAGCAAAAAGTAATCCTGACTTTTAAGGTGTGAGTTTAGAATAAGGTTCTCTAAACATTACAATATAAACTCCATAAATAAAGAGCTGCAAACTCTTTGTCTACCATACGAAGTGGTTAGAGTAGCAGACACTGCTTTTGAGCCACCATGGCTTCAGCTTCAATAAATCAGTTGACAAAACAGATCTAGGAAAGAAGCTGAAAAAGGTACAGAAAGCTGTGGCCAAAGTCTTCTTTTTCATCACACCAAAGGCTTTTTAATCTTGTGTTGGAAATCATCAGTTTCAAACACTGTAAATTTTTGGTAAAGATCTGTTCAGAAGTGGGCACCATTTCCTTCTTTTGTTATTTTGCTTGGTGGAAAATAAAAATAAAAATAAAATAAAAAAAAAAAAAAGTGGTTAAATGTCTGGGCTTTGCAATCCAGGGGAAAAAATGAAAATTCCAGGAAAACACGATTCAAGACTGGCAGGGGTGGGAAAACAAACAAAAAGCCCTGTGGGAATGAGTGAGGCAATAGGCAAACTTCATAGTGTGCAGAAGAAAGGCAGATTTCAAATTAAAATGCTTACCAGGTGATTGAGATATTTTGCCTGAAAGTTTCAATAAACATGTCCACTGAAGAGTATCAGCTGTGTCTACAGTGGTTGGTGTGAAACAAAGAAACATCTGTTATGTATATGTTTTGGACACTTTAGAAAGCTTGGAGCCAAGACTTAGGGTCAAGAATTCTATATATACAGATACATAAAATGCATTTCTCAAATGTAAGCAGAGCTAATGTTCTGGTTCTTTGATAATATCCCCTGCAGTGAAATTGCCACCAAGAGTGAGTTTGCAGTACATTCCCTCTGCATACACAAATGTACAATGTGGCTCTGTGCAAAGTCAGCCTAGTTAAGCCACATGTACAAGCATATCTAGCTCAGTGGAATGTACACACTTTGTACTCCGCTTAGAATAAAATCTAAAAAAGCTGTGTCTTCACCTTAACCTATGACTGTAACAATAATGACTCTTTTCCCTAGAAAATAAACACAAATTGGTTGCATATAGTTAATACCTCTTTGCTTTGTTTGAAAAAAATAACAAGATGGATACCCACTCACATGGACAGGGTTCCATGCTGTTTGTAATATTTCACATATTATATACCTTGTTTTGTGTCTTCCCATCTAGCCAGCTCTATATCCACTGACTTGAAAATAATTAAATATAAATATATCTGAGGAAGAAAAGAAAATACAGTTTTTATTTTTTCTAATAAGTATTTAGTCTGGATGATATTCAATCTGGTTTTGTCAGTCAGCACACACCAAAGTATTTTTTAACCAAGTTATATTGGACAGGCTGATGAACCAAAATAGAAGGCCTGCAGTGAGACAATGGGATTTTCTTGGCAAGCTTTGTGTCAAGGTTGTATTAATGGCACAGCAGAGAAGGAGTTCAGGAAAATGAAAACATCAAGGGGAAACAGGAAGATTTGGGAAACTGTAGGACGGCTAGTTAATGAGCCACCGTATGTGCTTGCACAAAGCAAAGCCAGTCTTGTGCTGCAAAGGTGAAAAGGAGAGCAGGGAGCACCTTGCTAAAAGCAGAGATGAACAGAGAAAAGTATGATTCCTTGAACAATAAACCTCAGATGGTTCTAAGCCATTTTCTTCTGAGGTGTTAGAGGGCAAAAGGTTAATAGCAGAGGACAACGTGAGTGCAGAGCACTTGGAGAATCCTCAGTCAGTCTTAATTATTTCTACAGACCTATCTCACCACAGAAATCCCAAAACTGCTAATAGACACTGCCTTCAGGAACCATTACCCAAATCTGGCTGGCATCTTCTTACCCAGCATGGCTTGCCAACAGTGACATATTCAGGAATGGTGAAAATAAATGGCAGTGTAGGAAGGGATAATGTCTAAGTGAGGCATTTAATCTGTAAAGCACTGAAAAGAGGGGAAATAATCCAAATCTTAATCTGTGCAATGATGCACGTGAGTGACATCTGCTCTGTCTGGCTCTGAGGCCAAGATAATTAATCCATGGAGAAGAGGTTTTGCTGTACATCTTGACAAAAATCTTGGAGTAATAATGTCAACAAATGAAACAAAATGTTTATTATAGAATAACCTTTTACCTGAAAAGCAGTGGTATGGCCAGTGGCGGCTCGGTTACAAGCTAACTTCTTACCTAAAAAAGGAAGAAATCTGTGTTTCCCATAGGAATCACTGTACTGTGGAAGCTCCTCCTCTGTTTTCACAAATGTCTTTGCTACATGCTTGCAGATGTCTTTGGAAATGCATTTTCTCCCTGAGAACAAGAGAGATCAGGAGCATAAGGAAAGAGCATATGGTAAAGTCTTAGCCCCAGGGGGTATGCAGATTGGACTTTGCTCTGCATTTTTCATGATATATGATTCTTCCCATGGAAATAATTTGGACTCAAGAGGAAGGTTTTGTATTAAAATTTCAGAACAGATAATGTTCTGAAAAACAACTATTTTTTCAGGAAATTAATATTGCCTCCCACAGTTCATATCTGGAAAGTCCTTGACTGCAGTGCTGAAAAAGGTCTTATTTTTTGGAAACATTGGAGAAAGATCAGAGAATTAGACAAATATATACTGAGGAAACAGAAGGAGCTGGAAGAAGGTTTATCTATGGAGAAACTCCCTCTTCCTGGCAGAAAAGAGAAAATACATCTGTCCCAACGTTTCTACTGTAAAAGCTGATAGAAAATTTTTGGTACTGTCTCATCAAATAGAATTCACCAGTTTTTCCAAAAATAAGTCTTTGATTTCCGGCACAATTTTGAACAGGCACTGCGCCTCAAGACCTGAGCACAGGCATCAGTGGGGTAGTCCTTCTGAGGCTCAAAATCCTGCAGGGAGCAAAGGTGTTCCTTCAGCCCCTCTGCTCAGCACACTGGAGTACACAAGAGACTCAGGCCTTTGGAGGAGGAGATCAGCACCTTCAGAGTCATAACTGCTCAAAGCAAAGGCTGCAGGCATGGAGGATGATAGCACCTTTCCATGTACAACTGCTAAAATGTACAAATTGATATTCCTTAAGGTTTGTCTCTGACCAAAGTTCCGACGGATTTTTCCTTGAGGCAGATAGATAGAATGGATATTTTTTATCATCAATGGTTTGCATTTTCTAACAGGGAGACTATTTTTATAAAACATCTTGACATTTCTCATTCATGTCATTCCGTGTTAACTCAATCAAGTATCCATGTTAACCAGATCACAGCAGAGATTCTCTCCAACTTACTTGGTTTTTGTATGCTCAAGACAGCAACACTGACCAACAGGGGGAAGATAAAATTTACTTTATCTTCACTTTAAAATGTGTAATAAAAAGAATCAATAAAAAGCAATATATTATACACATACTGATGAAACACAAACCTGTGATCACAGCATGGCTGTATCTCTTAAGTTAGATCCTGTATATGCAAAAATAACTTCCTTTAAGCCCCATTTAAACCTGGAGGAACTGGATTATACTTTTGCAGAGCAAAGAGAATACAACATCAAACTTACCAGGTAGGCTGATAGTTTGTATTAATGAATCAGTGTTAGTAGGTAATTGCAGAATCTTCTTTTGGGCAGTGTACACACATCCGCTGGATAAGATGTTTAGTTTGCATTTACAAGTTAAGCTGCAGCTTTAACTTTACATGGATTTTAGAAAGCCATATGCTACCAATTTATAAAGAGGTTAAGATTTCGCTGCAGAATAGCAGGCATTCTTCCACAAGACACTTCACTATAATTTATGGGTGTTTAATGTACTTCCAGAGGACAAAATTGTGTGTACAAGTTCTCTGAGCATGCACCAGTCATCTCAAGAACCCCAAAGTAGTTAATACCCCAGATTTATAGTAAAATAGTTTAATATTGTTACTAAACAAAATTGAGAGTTCATGGAAAGGACAAATGCAAAACACATGCTTGCAAAAATAGCACTGGTGGAGAGAAACAGTATCAAAACATGTCCATAAGATCTTTAATGTTTGTAAGCTGCATCTGAAGGCTAATGAGATTTCAAACTACAGTATGTCAAATTTATGAGGTGTAGAAGGACATGTCCCTTACTCTCATGTGAAATATTGGGCAATAAAGAAGTTTAAAACATTCCTGAGCTGATTTGAAATTTAAAGTTATGTCCTGACTGGACTGGACTTTCTATAAAGTAGATTTTTTTTTCCCTGCCTTCCAAATCTATCATTCTTAATATTTTCAAAGTGCCAGTGTCTGGAGCATCTAATGCCCATGTATCTTCAGCAGCATGAGCTCAAGTGACTTGATAATTTAAAACACCAATCTCATGTGAGCTTTCACAAATGTCTATAGACACAGAATTATAAGACACTATGAAAAAAGGGGCTTAAAAAATTCTGCAATCATGACAGTCTGTGTGCTCTAAAAGAGGAAAAGCACACTATTTTATACATGTCAAAATCTGTTTTCTTTGTTTTGTCTGTATTATGCATTTGCTGGCTGTACATTGCTACATGAATAGTTACCCTTTTATTTTACTTAAGAATGTGTCATATTAATGTATGAGCACCGGAACACTTACTCCGTGGATTTGTTTTTCCTTTAAGTCATAAAAAAATCCATAAATCCATGAAGTTAAAGTTACTAAATCTAGTGATTAAGTCTGGAACTTTTTGAGCTGCCTTCAGTTCTCTTTTCTACAACAAATTTAATTTCAGATCTTGACCAAGCCAGCTCCTTCTTGCCTGTAAAGAGTGAAGAGAATTTCTTCCCTGAAAGGTTTCTGATGAAGCTAGTTACAGTAAAGATTGTACAGACATTTTTAAGATAGGAAGGAAATAGATTAAAAATATTTTAAAATGAAAATGCTTATTTTTTCTGAATGCTTCTGTATTTAATAACCATACAGATAAGAAAGAATTTCTTAAAGCAATAACTCACAGAAATTGTGTGAATGTGTATCATAAGGTGTGCAAGTCAGTCCCGACAATTCTAGAGCCTCACAGGGACAGATGCTTAAAGAGCAAATAATAACTTTGAAATCCTGTTCAGAGGCAATATAGACTACAGTTTCCAAGTGGACAAAGTGTGGTAAAACTGGGAAATTCAAATTTAAATATAACTTCTGGGGGTTTTTTTCCTATTAAATTTGGGTTATTGAAACAGCTTTCATTTTGCCTTAGGCACTATTTCAAGGGCTGGAAGGAATCTGTCTTTAAAATTGTTTAATCTAATTTACAGCTTGGGAGACCAATATGGCTTAATCTTAACCACATGATAAAAACTGTAGAGTATCACTACATATAGAAGTCATTATCTGAATTTTATGAGCATGTAAGTTTTACTTTGGAATAATTCTGGTAACCTTACTTTGTGTGTTTACCTTATACTGACAACATGTGCTCTCAAACTCTGTTGTCCCATAGCTTTTGTCTATGATTGGAGTATAAATTTCAAAGGTGGAAAATACATAACATTTCACTTAACCTGCTCTTTTATTTCCTCCTCACAGCAAGATCATGCATGCCACATTGTTTTTTAAAATCTCAGGGATCTTTTTGCAACACAAGAAAGCTCACTTCCGTGAAGGCGTTCCTGACAGGGACATTTTTCTTCTCCTAGTTTAATTCCTAATTCTGAATTTCATCCCTGTGTTACATGCTAAGTGTCTGAGTTCCCTTGGTGTTGCTGTGTGGGCAGAGACAGTGTAACTTGTATTGATTCCTGCAACTTGAAACCTGTGGTAGGATCTGTAAGCATTTGAATGTATATGAAGAACTGTGCAGCAATCAATAGCACAGACAAACACTGATACTTTTTTTCCTGGAAATGGAAAAGGGCATGCTCCTGATGCAATGCTTCAGGTCTTGATCTTTGCATAGCCAAATGAAAGCCTGCATTCAGAAACCAGCAAGGGGTAATTCAACTCATCAGTAAAAGAATTGCAAAGCCATAAGCAAGAAAACAAGGCCATGTGCTGTAACCAGGTGTCATGACAATATTTCAGCTCAGACTGCCTCTGTATTTTCTGACTCTTAAAAAGTAAAGGGAATTGGCATGTGTGTGTAAAATCCAACTGCTGACTGTTGATCTATCATCTCTCTCACTGTCATTCCTGAACACCAGCACAGCTTATAGAAACTGTCTTTAATCTTTCCTACACTTATCTTTTTCCTGGAAGCTTCTCCCATTATGTGTTCTGGGAAATATCTGATGCATTAACAGCAAGCACAGCTGACTTGAGCAGTTCTGAAGGTGAGCACTTGTCAGCTTTAGTTTGGGGTGTTATCGTAACAAAATCCAGTCACTCTTTGCTAGGAATGCATGTGCTGCACAGTCTATTAAATCTAATTCTTTGTTCGAGGTACAATACCTTACTGCTTAAGAATGATAACAGCAAAAATGTCAAAACAAAGTCTAGAGCCTTTTTAGGCCAATATCCAGCATGTTTAATACCAGGCTTTGGCAGCATGCAGGCAGGGATAGCAGGAAATGAAGCAGGGTCAGTGGAGAAAGGGATGCAGCCAGAGCTTTCTGAATGGTGACATTTGTTTGTAGAAGCTTGAGACTTTTTTCACACTGATGCCAACACAGCTTTGAATTGTATAATGGGAAAGAGAAGCTGCTGAAAGAATGCAGAGATTCACAAAAGATGGTTCAGGTCCATTCCAGGGTAGGGGAAGAGAGATGGATTTGTGCAGGGGTATATCTAGAAATCTATGCATCTGCATACATATGTATGTATGTATACATATATGTATGTGTGTGTGTGTTTCTGTGTGTGTGTAAGAGAGACAGAGGTAAATGCATACTTTGGACATGAGCTGCATCCATCCAGATGCAGCTGAAAACTGAACTCTGCTTTGTTATAGTGTTAAAGCTGCAAACAACAGCTGGAGACCTTCTGAAAAGAAAGGGGAGGATTTTCTGAACATGAAGAGTGCTTCAGCAAGGATAACAGCATCTGGAACAGTGATTGTGGGACTCCTAAAAGTGCTCCTGGACATGCCCTGCCCCAGGGTGGTGGCCCTGGAGACACTGCTTCTTACTGCTGTGGCCTGTGGCAGCAGGAGTCCCTCCCTGGCTCCACAGCTTTCTGTGCCCACAAGCCAAAGGAGCTTGGAAAGGTGTTGTGAGATTTGTCTTAATGGCATCCATGAAATAGCACTATAAAAACTTTGATGGTGGCTGAGTGATCAATCTTTGAGAGATTAATTTAATAGTTTTTTTTTTTGTCTGGTGAGAAGGCAACTGTTATGTGGTAAATCTCTATGTTGCTGATGAGGTTGTCTTCTTCAATAACATAAAACTTTGCTTTGTGTCCAGATGAAAATGTCTCTGTCATTTTAGGGCAGGTGTTTGCATTAAATAGACTAAGAAGAGATCAGATAAAATGGGCACATAGGAGAGGAGACAAGAGATCTCTTTGTTTAACCTACATGTAAAATTTGATTGAAACACAGGAACTGAAATAAAATTATTTCAGGCAAAACAAAACAGCACCATGTTTGGTATTAAATAGATCTTATCTAGATCTATTTAATCTGGTGGAATCAGTGAAAAGAGAACCCATTTCAGAAAAGATGGCTCCTGCAGTTTTTGTCATTTGACTAGTCTTAATCAACGCATCAGCATCTCAAGGGTTTTTAAAATTTATTTAGTTTTTTTATGTCCAAAAGGTAGCTTTTCTTTTGGTCAGACACAGCAAAGGTAATAACTGAGTCAGCTGACCAAAAGACATAGTAAATTATACTCAACAGCAAACAAAACAACAAAACAAGCTTACTCATGTGAGGACCCAGTAAGAAGACTTATCTTCCATAACGTGACAGGAAAAGGACTGAAAACCTATTATGAGTGTGAGGTCAGCAAAGAGCCCTGCCACCATTCCTCCTTTAAAGTGACAGGATTTCAATCATTACAGAAGCTTTCTCTGCCTTTAATGGACAGAATAAATGAGCTTTAGATGGGCTGGGGCTTGAAGGAGCCTGTGAGAATACAATAGTTGCTAACAGAGGATTCTGATCTGCTAAAGAACCTGGGGAGTGAAGACTTGACACACGTTTCTTAGTGGGGTTACCAGTGAGGAAACAGTCATCCCACAGGCAATCCCCAGTTTTGTAGGGCTGCTCCAACTGGATTTATGTGTCTTTTGCAAAAGATGTCACCAGCCAAAGAGGTGAACCAGAACCAGGATCTAAACTAGACAGAGACTGATTTCTATTTCTTGGTCTTTCAGATTTTGCAGTGTGAGATCTCTTCCCATACAATAGCTCCTCTCAAGCTTTGCAGAGGCCTGCATTGCTTTTCCCAATTTGCAGATGGCAAAGATTCAAAAAATGTCTGAGTTATTTTTCTTTTTAAAGTGTCATATTATTCTTTTTCAAGTTTCCATTTCCTTCACCAGAAAAATGAACAGTATTTTTTTGCAGTATTGAATTTCCTGCTCTGAGGGAAAATGATGTGCAGATGATGTTTTGCAGACATAGCCTCACAAAGATTGCATCCACAAAGCCTCCCAGGCATGCTGCAAGGAGCACTGAGGCTGTGGCTTAGAAGTGGGAATGGTCAGTACTTCTCATAAACTATGCTAGGAAAGGAAGTCAACTGTATTGATCTTCAGCTCAAGTACATATTACAAAATGGCCTAGGACCTAAAACAAATCCCTTCTAATAATATAGGAAAAGACTCATTATTTGTTTTGCCTTCTGCATGTAGTATAGAACGCCTAGAACAGGGCAAAGAATCAAGTAAACAAAAATAAAAATTGAAACAACGTATCCTGTCCTTTTTAAAAGCAGTGGTTGAAACAGACACGGTTTCTCAGGGGCCTAAGCTGGTCATAGGTCTTTGTAGTTGGCGAGAAAGAAATCCATGAACCACTGACTCATAGGACAGCCTAGGCTATGTCTTTCCTCTGGAAGAGATCTCAAAAGACTTCCTGGTCCAACATTTTGTGGGAAGTACAGCCTGGATGAGATTACCCATCACTCTGTCCAGCCACATCTTGAAAACATCCAGTGATGGGGACCCCACCACATCCTTGGGCAAGATTGTTTCAGTGAATGAATATTCACACCATTAAAACTTTCTTTCCTGTGAAATATCAAAAATTTATACCCAGGAAATGAATACAATCAGTACTTTTCTATTAAATTTCAAAACATAGCTCCTTTGGAGTATGTTGTAAATCCGCAAGAGTAGAGACAAATTGATTTCAACTCCACAGCAAAAGTAAGGCCTGAATTTTGTGGCTGTTTTTCAGCACACACAAGTACCCAAGTGCAAGTGCAAAAGGACAGGGGAATATATAATAAATTAAAGTAAAAATCCTGTACAACTGAAGTGTATGCAACATTGCTGGGGTTTTGTCCAGAGTACTATATCAATGAATCCAATTCTACCATTTTTTTCAATTAGTTAAATACTCCCCAGAGCCATGAAGCTGTGGGACCTTACTGGCCTGTCACTTATCTTCTGCAGAAGCAGATGAATAAAAGTGGCTTCTGTTTGCTCCTCCTCCTGTCTTCTCCTCACCACACTTTCCCATATCACATCTGTAAAATTTTCTAACAAAAATTGCTACCTGCAACTAAATCAGCCAAGATGTGTCTCTTGTTCCACCTCATGAGCTGGCACCAACAGGTGCCATCCTTTTGGATGACTGAGTTCATGTTGTTTGTGACAAGGATATAAACTGGAAAAAGGATGTAGGTTTATTGGCAAGCCTCAATATAACTTGAAGCAGAAAGCCTCAATCTTTGGTCTACAAACTGAGCTAATCTGTCATGGAAACATTCAGACATGCATAAGTTTTACTTCAGAATATTATTTCCATTAATTTGCTTAACTGTGCTTTTAAAAGTTTTTAAGTATTTCCTCTTTCTATGTTACAAGTGCTGCTTGTAGCTTCCTGCTTTGCTGTGGTTTAGATGCCTCCTGAGACATGCAAGTGAGGAGTTTGGAGCAGACCTCACTGAGCTTGCTGTGATCATCACCACAGGATTCAGCCCTCCCTCTGGCTCCAGCTGCATGTTCCCACCAAGGGTTCCCCTCTCCTGTGAGACCCTCTCTATGAGCCCCAATGTTCCACCCCACTGTGCCTAAATGTACCTTATTTATTACCTATGTGAAGCAGTAAGTGCCTTCTGCAAACTCTCTGTCTGGAAGGTTGAAGCAATCAAATATCCTGCATGATTTTTTTTTCTGTAGCATAGTGCCAGAGGCTAAGCCTTTAACTTTCTACAGAAGCAGTAGTAGAAGAGCTGGGTGATGCTCTTGGCATAATTTACCTTCCACAGCCTGAGGGAAATGGAAGACTTGGGAGGAGAACAGACAGACAGGCTTCAAAATATGTTAAAGGTAAAGCCTGTGTGTAAGTGAGAGAGCCCCTAAAGGAACTGTTACAGGTTGGGAAAATATGAACACATGAGTCTCATCAAATTACATATTCTGTTTCTCAGTATTTCCAGGCCACTTACAGATACAGTAGATACATTATATATTTGTGATTTATTTGAATACTGAGAGTTTCTCTCTCAATGATGTTAAGACTGCTGGTGATCATTTTTAAGGAAAATAATGTCAGTTTTCCCAAAATGTCTTAAATATATACTGTCTCTAACTCTGCTGAATTATAAACTGTCCATTACTTCAAGGTAGAGTTCATGTTAAGATCAACAATCTTTAGGTTAAAAACATGCACAGATTGTGCTTACTGGCTAGTTTGAGAACTCTTGCCAGAATAACAGTTGAGAACCACAGGAATTTTTTTAATTTGCAGTGATGGAATGGTTTGGGATTATAAAATATCTTTATGAGTCCACTCATTTTCTTCAGAAGATATTTCAGTAGTCTGACAGAATACAACAGAAACAACTTTAACCACCATGGGTTTTAAAGCTTACTTTCCCTAGAAAAAGATGATGCATTCTAGAAGATGTTTTCTCTTGAAATTAGAGAACTTTGCAAGAACAAGGAGGGACAGACTTGCTCAGGAGACCATCATCTTGCAGAACCTAAGTAAAATGGACAATAGATGCAGATGGCATTTGTTGGAAAACATTGTCTTGTTAATGAGGAGCTGCTCCAGGAAGCAGAGCAAATCTTCCCCTGTCTGTCCTTCTATATTTAAATCTGGAGATTGAAATCTGAGAATGCCACATGCAGGGTGGTGAATGGGCTGCAGTGAAGATAAAATGCCAGTGCAAGCAGCCTCAAGCATACTGCATCAGCAGAAGACCTCAGGATCCCCAGGAGCACTAGGGGATATTTTCCTTAAGAGCTACCCAACTCCCACAGCTTTCCTCCACAGAAAAGTTTAATTTCTAATTCTGCTGTCAGATCTCCATCTGGGGCCAGGCACTAAGGCTCACCTCTGAAACAAAACAGGTGGAAGTCAAGGATCTTTTCCTGTCCCTCGGAGTCTTCTGGTCAGCTTGTAGCTACAAATTTCTTTTCTGGCTCCTGTGGGAGTCCAGCTGAAAAGTCGTCCTCTTTTGGCTAATACCTGACAACTGTTGGATCACTCAGTGTGAGTAATGTGATCATAATCCACATACTACAATTCAGTTCATGGACACTATGGAAAAAATATGTGTTAGATAAGGAGAAGCTGTCTTCTGGTTCAAGCAGATGAGCATGCTTTCGGATGCAGTGTATGTTAGAATACAGCAAAGGCCCTTTCTGCTTTATCCTCAAACTGCCTCTTGGATTTTTCATCTGTGAATAACCTTTTCTTGCTATCTTGTTGCAACGTCGATGGTATAAGAGCAACAAAATCTCGGGGAGGAGATAGGTTTTTGTAGGGTCAGCTTGGTAGAGTGGTGTCACTGATCTATCTGATAGATTTAGTTTAGCCCATTGTGATGATTTTAGAAAAAAAAAAGGACTGCCTAACCACACAAAGCCTTACTTCTGTATGTTTTCTTTTTGAGTTGTGTCTCAAAAACTTTAAAATTGCACATTCTAGTATTTTGTATAGACATTCCACAATCAAAAATGGCTTTGCACAAAACCAGATTCTTTATACCTTGTTAGGCAGGATAAAAGCTAGCTTTCTGTGCCTTTGCATTTGTTTTTCAAATCAGAAAATCTTATCTTTGGCCAAATAAAAACTACCTGTCAAGTATGTAGTCTTTTGATCTATTGACAAAAACTACAAGGTGATTTTTTTATTCAGGATAATGTCTCCCTTCTTTTCTCTGCAGATTTTCCAGGTACTGAAAAGTTACAAGTTACTACAGACCACCAAACTTCAGTGTTTAATTCAGCAAACTAGACAAGAGAACAAGAATAAAATACTGTCTTCCTATATCTAAGGTCCTTTTTTCTTCAATTCTCAGAAAGCTTAAACTGCCCAAGTCAAAGGAGTCCTTGCTGGACAATGTGTTCCAGCTCTTCACTAGTGATGAATTGGGAGTAGGTCATGTAATATTCCTGTTTCAGTTCCTGAAGGACGTCAACATTTCTATGCAAGTCCTAGTGTTATTGATATCCACTCTGTGACCATACAAAAAAATGGACAGAGATCTAAATTCAGAAGACTAGAGGAGGAGTAGATATCCATGCCTGAAGATGTTTTCTAAGAGGATGAGATGCAAGATGTCTGGATGATTAAATTACTAGGTGGTATTTGCCCAGAGAAGTGGAGGATGCCACCTCCTTGTGAGTTTCAGAGCCAGACGGATGGGGCTTTGGGTGATCTGGTCTAGTGGTAGGTGTCTCTACCCTTAGCCAGGGTGTTGGAACCAGAAGAACTTTCAGGTCCTTTTCAACCCATGCAACTCTATGATTCTATGGATCTGATTCAATGATTCTATGATATGACAAACAAGAAAATATAGAAAATCCCCTACACAAAATATCAATGAGTACATCTAGTGAGGTTTTTTTTTAATTGTCTCTTACATTAAATTTCAAAATAACTCAGTAGAAAGTGACATCTATCTTGAATCTGTAGTTTGTATTGTGGCAATTAAAACCTCCACTAGATGACATTTAATTTTTCTCTTAAGGGATATTACATTTAATCTCTAAGGGGATCTGGCTCAGTTACTTTACACATATATGCTGTCTTCCAGTTAAAGACACCTGTTTAAAAGGTAACTGCATTTCAGTCATAGAACTAGTGGTGAGAAAAACCGGTCTCTGATTGTTAATAACTGTGTGACTACTAAATGAAACACAGCTGCTCTGCCATTTCTATATTAACTTGAATCTATAATAATATTTTATAGACTTTTACTGAAAGTTATGCTAGTGGGTGTAACTAGTTTTTCTAGTTATCCCACACCAGTCAACACTTAAAAAACTGATTTCTAGGGAGCACAGTTTGAAAATATCCATACATTGTTCCACATTAACTTGCATGACAGAAGGGAAATCTGTTCACTTCTAGCAGTCCCCAGAGACTTCTGAAAACCCACTTGTGCTTTCATTTCTGTGTTTGTGGCTCTAGATGTTACTCAGCCTTTCTTCTGCACTGAATTTATCAGTGGTCAGCAGCAGCTGTGTGGATCAAGCCACTGTCACTTGTTCTACTCAACAGCTGCTCTCAGCCAAGCTGTTTAACACAGAAAGTAGCAGGGAGTGCAAGACCAGTCTTGTTCAAAGTCACTTCTACTTCCACAAGAGTAGGAGCATCAGGTGGACACACTGCAAAGCTAAGGAAATCTGACACACAATGACAACAGAGCCCCTGCCTTCCAATACCAGCCTCTCTGCAGACAGTTGCTGAAGTAGGGCCAGAGAGGGAAAATTTGATTGCAGGGAAGTTGTCTGTGTTGAAAAAGACTGAAACCACATATATTTGAGGCACAAGTCCTAGACTGATGCTTGTAAGAACAGGCTTTGAAGGTGTTCTCCTTGGCTTTGGCAAAGATATATTTTTCCTTCATATCTCTCTCGCCTTCAGCAGAGCTGGGTTTTTGATGAATTGATGCTAATAGTTTGTGGGTATCCTTTTAATTAAATTTTAAGGAATTTAGCTGTCCAAATGAATACCTAGACCTCAACACAAGTGATGCCACCCTGAGCAGCAGTAGCAGTCCTGTTTCTTGAAGAAGAGTATCTGTTGTCTGTTGCCCCAGAAGAACAGGTGGTACAATAGGGATCCAAGGCAGCAGCTGGCAGCTGATTATATATATCAAAGGACACACAGATTTTTCACTAACTTTTGAACTTCAAACTTGGAAATGAAAACTACAAACAAGAACATTGCTTTTAATATTTAGTTGTCACCATGCTGAGGTACTTAATATTTATATTAAGTACCTCAGCTTAATATTTATAAGTTGTCACCATGCTGACGTACTCTGTACTTTCAGGTGTTCTAGGCTGGGCTATCACTTCAATCAGGAGAGTTTCTTTAAAAACTGTGGTTAATTTTCCCTAACATGCTATGACTATCTAATTCAAACTTTTCATCCTGCTAAGCTCTTTGTTTCGGTATAAGTTTTTAAAGTGAAATGCATGGATTCAATTTGTCTTGTGAGCTTTAAATCCTTTTTCATAGTTTTTCAGTTTGTTCAACTATGTTTATAAAGTAACTACCCATCCCACATTGATATTACAAGAAAACATGATGAGAACTTCTTTCTATGTCTTTATTAAGTCCGTCATTATTTCCTGTACTTGTATCTCTTTTCTCCTTCCCTAGCATTCCTCAAAAGCTGTTGTGTTTTGTCTCAACTGACTTCATGAGAAACTGTGAGATTCTCATGGTGCTATTTGGAAATGTATATTGTAGAAGCTCATTTGAGTGATTTATGCAATTAGGAAAATGTACAAGCAATGGCTCCAGGTCATGCTTCTAATGAAATCCAAATGCAGGTAATGAAGTTGTATTTGAAAATAAAAATTTTGCATAGCTCAGCTGCCTTCAACATAAACTGAAGCAATTCCAAACTTGCTTGGGAAAAGTGATGTTAAAATTAAAGGCAGAGGAAATGTCAGAGAGATGCAGCTGCCTGTGCAGTTCCACAGAATTGTAATCGTTGTCTCTAATCTGTTTTACCTGTCTCCATGAAGTGTTGTGTCACAGGCTCTGATCACCTACAGCCTGGTTGTTCCAGAACTGTCATAGTAAAGTGATGATGCAGAAAGCAGAGTGAGTGTCTGTGTGTTTGTGTGTGTTTGTGTGTTTAAAAATCCCAGCTTGAGAACACTTAACTAAAAGTTTCTACTCAAACACAAAACCACAGATTATTTTCCCACAAAACAAGATAAAAGTATTCTGAGGAGCAACCAGTTTACTCAGGAATTTATAAAGGCTGGGTTTTTTTTTTTTTAAGGCTGAGACAAAGTATAGAGTATTGAAAAATGAATGAAAACTAATCCCCATTGAATTGTTTCCTTGTTCAGGAATCAGCTCTGATCTCTACAGATGTGGTTTAGACCTAGGGAATTGTCTAGAGGGGTTTTTTTTTGTTGTTTTTTTGGGGGTTTGGGTTTGTTTTGTTTTGTTTTGTTTTTTAATGTAATTAGTCCAATGGACTGAATAAGTGGGTTCAGATTAAAGATTCCTGGACTGAACCAGAAATTTTTATTGTCATTAACAAAGTATTGCTGTCAGAAAAGAAAGATTAGCCGTAACATGCCCAAACTTGTAATACTGCCAATTTAAAAAGAAGATGAAAGCTTGAGCAAAAACTTTGGCCCTAAGAGCCTTACACATAGATGAATGCTGAAAGAGCAACAAAATTAACAGCAGTCTAACAGCATGTGCAAATGCAGTAAGATAATAGAGAAAATGTGAATTAAAAGAAGTAAAAGAGAAAAGAAAAATATTGCTGTTGGCAAGTTTTCGGGGAGAATCTCCATTATAAAATGCTGTAGTCTGTAGATGGTGATGAGTCAGTCATGTGCTACTGACAGAAAAGGTAGCTGAAACAGTCTTGGTAGTTTAAGAGTATTTTAAGAAAACTACCATCTTTCATTATTGTGCTCCATTACAGATTTCCAGGCCACCAGGAGCCATTGGGCTCCTATTCTTTTTATCACAAGCTGTGATATTTCATCCATTTTTAAATTCAGTTTGCATTAAATTAAATCTTGTATTTTGAATTGGCTTTTGACTGTGAATATTCAGAAATTAAGAATCCATAACATTGCATAGTGTTTTGTTCTCATTATCAATCAGCTTCTTTGTCAAAAAGTCTGTCTCTTGCTTAAAATTTTCATATGCATTGCTGTTATGCAATTTGTTCTAACACTTTTCTAACTGGTGAAAGATGCATTTCAAAACAAGTATTTTGTCAGTTCCAGAAACGGATCTTAGGTTTGTTGTTTTGGTTGCTGCGTTTTAATTTTCTTCTTCGAATGAGAGCATTATGCATTTAAGAAAACCCCAAAAACTAGACTCGCATCTCAACAATGCTTAAAAGTATTTGAGCTAATTTTCTATTGCTAGTACTTTGACATCATTTTAGCATCAAACTGTAGGAAGACACAAGCATACTCTAAAGATGTCTAAGCTGCCACCCAGGAAAAGGTTCTGAAGGGTTCCCATTGACATGGCACAACATCTAAGTGCTAGGATGAGCGAAAAGTCCTGAACAGGGAATCACGCCTAAGCAAGATCAGCAGAATGTGTCTCCCAGTCTATAAAGCTGCTGAATGATGATGATTGTAATCCCCTGAGGGAACGTAACACAGGGAAAGACCCATCTCTGCAAACCTAACAGGACGGTGTTCAATCCACCTCAAAAACTGTTTCACACAGGGTTTGTGATTAGAGAGTGAGAGAAATTAAGTTCAAGGTTAGTTTAGCCACTACTATTTACAAGCAAGGAAACTGCTCTGCTTCACTCCAGCTCTGACCTTTTTAATTGACTGCAGACACCTATCATTTGCAGAGCTATTTTTCATCATGTAATCAAATTATTGTCTCTATCCCCTACCTTGTTTTCTGCTGGAATCTGTTTATCCCATTGACAGTGTCCATACGTCCTTTCTGTTTTCCTGTAATTTACATTTCAGAAAAGCACAAAATTTTTGTCAGGGGAGACAAGGCAGAGGAAGGAGTTTTTTATAAGTTGCTTTGCTTTCTGTTGACCTAAGTATAACCATGGCCTTTGCCTTACATGGCTGGTCTGCTGTCCCTTGGTGCATCAGGAGCAGAGAGGCTGCAGGCTGCAGCCAGGAACTGTAGCAAGGCAAAAAATCTCTGAAGCAAACAGGTCAGTGTCCCTGATACTTCCCTTCACACTCCAGAGTCCTAGCACAGTTTCATCTCCATTTCAGTTGTATAACATTGGCTTCACAACCTGCCCCTGCCCCAATAGAACTCATTATGGCACTAAGTCAGCAGAGTCGAGCCATTAAACTTCACCAGGGCTGACTGAGGAGCACAGTCATTTCACTACATGCCATTTGGAAGACACCAGCTTGTTTCTTTTTTAGACATCCTCAGCTGAAGAATCATTTCCTGTTTAAAATACAGGATTTATTACTAACTTGCTTATTTCTTGAGGGCTGTGGTAGTGGTGGGGATTGCAGAGCAGATGACAACTGATAAGTGACTCATCCATTTCTCTGGGAACAGATGGCTAACAATTCCAGAAGACTTAATGGCTGGAAT
Source organism: Parus major (assembly GCF_001522545.3). Classification (NCBI taxonomy): domain Eukaryota; kingdom Metazoa; phylum Chordata; class Aves; order Passeriformes; family Paridae; genus Parus; species Parus major. The sequence goes on from NC_031799.1 coordinate 40,283,533, forward strand.
GTCCCCGTTTTTCCCAGTTTCTGTTTTTCTGACACTGCAGAAACTGAGTTCCTAGAAATGTACAACTTTTGGAAATCAATCCACTTGGCACTGTTTGGCTTTGATGGTGCGTCATTTTACAGACAGTGATTCAGTTGTAATAAACCAACATAAGTCCTTGATTAGCTGTGCTATGGCTGCCAAGTAGTGCTGCACAGAGACTCCTCACATGTAACACTCCTTTCTCTTCCAGATTTTAGCATATCAGTTCTGTTATTGCTCTCTACAATCATCCAAGAGGATGCTGTAGGGAGGTGGAAGCTGGTCTCTTCCCCCAGCTAGCAAGAGATAGGACAAGAAGAGATGCCACTTCAAGGAAGTGGCAACAGATATGGAGAAGACTGAGATACTAAACTTTTTGCCTCAGTATTCACTGGCAATCAGGCTTCCTATGTCTCTAGAGTCCCTGGTCCTTTGAGTGGGTGCAGGAGCAGTGAAGTCCCTCCCACTAAGTGAAGTGCAGGTCTGGGATCACTCTTTGAAGCTGAATAGCCCCAAGTCTATGGGGCCTGATGAGATACATTCCAGAGTCCTGAGGAAATTGACTGATGCTGTTGCCAAGACAATCTCCATCATATTTGAAAAGTCAAGGCAAAGTCACCGGTGGTTGGAAAAAAGGAAGCACTACTCCCATTTTTAAAAAGAGGAGAAAGGAAGATCTGAGGAACCACAGACCAGGGAGCCTCACTTCTGTGGCTCAGAAGATCATGAAGCAGACTCTCCTAGAAGCTTTCTATGATACATAAAAGACAAGGAGGTGATGAGACAGCCTGCATGGCAGCATGGCCTTACTAAGTGCAAATCATCAGGCTTGATCAGCCTGGTGTCCTTCTAGCATGCAGTGATGGCAATGGTGACAGGAAAAGACCAAGAGGCATCATCTATCTAGATTTCCGCAAGACTTTTGATGTGTTCCTATGTGATTTGGTGGATAAGCTATTCAGTGAATAAGGAATTGGCTGGATGGATGCAGTCAAAGAGTTGTGATAAATGTGGTAAGCGGCTCTGTCCACAGAACTGAGCTCTGTCTTGGCACTAGTGCTCTTCAATATCTTTTTCGATGACACAGACAATGAGATTGAGTGCAGCATCAGCAAGTTTGGAGATGACATGAAGCTGAGTGATGAAGTTAACAGAACAGGAGAGGGTACCATCCAGAGGGACCTGGACCTGGACAAACTTGAGAAGTGGGCCCACAAGAACCTCATTTAGTTTAACAAGTCTAAGTCAAGGACTGCACCTCAGTCAAGGCAGTCTTGGACTTGAGCACAGACTGGGAGAACTCATTGAGAACATCCCTGCTGGAGAGAACTTGGGGGTTCTTGACGCTGAAAAGCTGCACACAAGTCAACAGTGTGAGCTCCCAGCCCAGCAGGCCAGTTGTGTCCTGGGTTACATCAAAGCAGCATGGCCAACAGAGCAAGTGAGGTGATTCTGCCTCTCTACTCTGTCCTTGTGAGACCACCTGTAGAGCTGCATCCAGCCCTAGGGTTCTTAGCACAGCAAAAACATGACGTGTGACAATGGGTCCAGAAGAGGGCATGAAGATGATCAGACAGATGGAACACCTCTCTTAGGAAGACAGGCTGGGAGAGCTAGAGTTGTTCAGCCTGGAGAAGAGAAGGCACCAGGGACACCCCATGGTGACCTTCCAGTACCTTAAAGAGACTTATAAAAAGGAGGGAGATGGAAGTTTTGTGGACATAGATAGTAACAGGACAAAGGACAATAGTTTTAAACTGAAAGAGAGGAAATTTAGGTTAGAAAAATGGAAGAAATTTTTACGCAGAGGGTGATGAAGCCCTGGAACAAGTTGCCCAGAAAAGCTGTGAATGCCCTACCCTGGAAGTGTTCAAAGACAGGTTGGATAGGGCCCTGAGCAACATGATCTACTGAATGATAGTCCTGTCCATGGCAGGGGCATTGGAACTACAGGAACTTCAAGGTCCCTTCCAATCATAATCACTGGATGATTCTATAATTCTAAGTTTCACTGAGGAGATTTATATTGGCTATTAGGAAAGTCCTTCACCAAAAGGATTGTCAAGCACTGGAAAAGGCTGCCCAGTAAAGTGTTTGAGTCACCATTTCTGGAGTTATTTAAAAGAAGTTTAGATGTCGCTTTTAGGGACATGGTTTTGTAATGGACATGTCTGTGCTCAGTTAGTAGCTGGATTCAATGATCTTTAAGGTCTTTTTCAACCTAAACAATTCTATGATTCTGCAGTTTTTCTCCTAGGGAAAAATCTGCCTGTCTCCAGTTTTCAGGTCTCTGCCCAGTGCCAGCTTTCAGCATTTCTCTCAAGGCAAATGGATTTCATGATTCTTTCATGGCTGACGTGATCAAAAGGCCTGAGTGAATTGAGATTTCCTTAGACTTCAGTTGGGACTCATCCTGGCCCTCTTGTAGCAATGAACCCGCTTCTGCTAAGTGCTGAATACCTCTGTTCCCTTGAGTTTATGGAAAGAGCTGATGGCAGTCAGTATCTTGTTGGGCTGTGCTTCTTCTGAGCATTGACATTTATGGACTTGAATTCATCAGCCTTAATAAAACAGGAGGAAGAGGGGAGAGTAATGCCTCGGGAGAGTGGTCCAATAATTCCACCAGTGATTTTTTGTATAATCATGATAAAAGTTTTAATATGATAAATATGTAGCCTGTGAGCTTTCAGAGAGATTTGCAGATTTTTTTTCCCATCCCTGTCCTTTGAAATGACGGCTTCAGGAAGTACACACTTGATATACAGCCTAAGTGGCTGATGTTTAAAAAACAAACCTAACACACCCCCCTCAACCTGACACCCTCCCAGCCCTTTTCAGCTATAAATGCATTTGAAATGGAACTTTGGTATTGCTATTATCTTAGAAATTCTAAGTTCTATAGACACAAGGGAACCTGAAAAAGAACAAAAAAATATAAATAATGAGACTCAGTCCCTTCACCTCTCTCTTCCATTTGGGTTTGAAATTGCAGTACCGTATTGCTCTTTGCTTTTATTTAGAGAAAGCCAAATTTTTTCTTCAAACCCTGAGAACACTGGACTAGTATACAAGTAAAATTTTCATTTTCAGCTCTGGAAGAGAAGAAAAGGGAAAACCTCTATGTTTTTACCACATCTTTATCTCATTCCTTAGAATAAACCTCAAAACTACCTTCTGTGGTACAGATTAGTCTGCACTTGTATAGTGAAAGACTTCAAATATCTGGAAAGCAGAAACAAATAATTTTAATACTACTGAATTTGAAAAAATGGGAAGAAAATTATTTATTTGATAATGTTTTGTTGTACAAACTGTAAGAACAGCCTATGTCAATCAGCCAATGTACTGCCTTTTACTTTCATCTTTTTCCCCCCATGTTTTACTTCCATCTCTTTTGTCCTTAAATGAAACTATCTCTTTTATTTCTTCCCCATGGATTTAATTTCAAAATTATTTCTATGCTGAAATTAAATCCTGGGTATTTTTTCAGTTAACTTTATGACCTACAGTAAATAAACAGGGCTACGTGCTAAGTTTAAATACGATTATAGGCACTCCATTTCATGCAGTTGTTACCAAAATCATGAACAGTCTGGGAATGTAGGAGTTTAGTTTCTCAGCAACCTACTGCAACACAGAAATAAGCCTGTGCTCATCAGGGAAATATTAGTGGGCAATTGGCTTGTGGGCTGTTAGTCTGTAAAATAAGCAAACCATTAATCAACCTTTCCATTGCTCCAGTGCTGAATCAGCTGAAAGGTTCAAACAAACTGACAGTCCTGCATGGAAATATTTAAAAATTATTTACCAGGCTTGAGACCTTTAGCGACTGCTGCTGCAAAGTGCCAGCTGTTGGACAGGGGTCTGGACAACTTTCTATAGACAAATGTCTCTAATAATATGTGTGTATATATAAGAGAAGGTGAGAGACTCAGCCAGGCTAGACAATCCTAAAGAGTATGTCCCAAAGTCTCCTGGCTGTAGTGAGAACATCTACTGTGTTACTGTGTTGTATTTTCCCTTTTACAGCAAAGTGAGGCTGCACGAGGGCCAGACTCTCATTTATACTCATTTGCTCAACACTCAGAGGGCAAAGAGATTAGATGACTGCAGGGAAATATCCTATCAAAGCAGGACCTAGGGGATAGTGAGAAAAGAAAGAAAAAGGAACATGGAATTTAGGGGAAATTCCAGTGAGTAAAGAAGGCAGCTGAATGTTTCTCTGGAGTATAGAAGGCAGAGTATGCACAGTCCCGTTCACGGGGTAAGAGGGGATCCAGCAGCCCCTGGTGTACCCCACAGGCTCAAGCACCATCTCAGAGACTGCTCTTGGCCTAGAAACCTCTGTCTGAGGCTCATCAAGATGCATGTACCCACAAAAAAGCCCACAGTGTGTGCAGTGGTGTTGTATCCCTGTGTGGTAGCTCAATTTTCCTGTGTAGAAAAGAATCATTACAGTTTAGCAAAAAAAAAACCAAAAAACTTATGAGCATCTCTTTCTGTGATTGAGTCTATAGATCATCAATAATCAATAAAGAATAAGTTTTACACGACCATCTGAAAAAGCAAAATTCTTCTCATTCTTAGTAGGTCCTGAGGGACTCCTGCAGAATTTAGTGTGCTTTACAAACTGGAATGTAAAGAAAAATAGGTAAGTTTTTTGCTGAACATTATTACAGTCTCCAAGATGAAAATCAGAACTTGCATGTACACAAAGAAATCAAAATAAGAACTCCGATGTCAGAATTTCTTGCCTGAAGAGCAGAATAAATACATGAATAAAAAGATACTTTTATTCTAGTATACTTTTTTAGTACCTTTTTTTAGTATAGCTGCATTTAATAAGTGGGCTGCTATATAATACTAAACTGAGCTTTTTTACGTTCTACATGTGTATACACAGATGAAAGAAACAGGAAATTCTTTCCTCCACATTTTGTGGTGTATTAAGATCTTCGACATAGGGATTGAGCAATATGTCTCTAGGGGTTTTTCCAAGTCAGCACATAAGCTGAGATTTTCCCATTTTTCTTTTTTTTTCGGTGTATTGTTCTCATTGCTCTTTACAATTGAGATGGTACTTTAAGTTACTTATAAGTAAGTGGTCCAGAATTAGGCTTCATAGATGGACATGCAAAGTTCTCATCTTCAATGACACTTCTCAGTGAGAATTTTGCTCAATCTTATATTTCATTTGTGAGGAAGTGTTTTTACTCAGTGAGCTCTGAGGTATCTGTTATTTTATTCCCCAGAGCTGTCATGAAGTCTTAAGTCTTGAAGTCCAATGTCAGAAGTCAGTGAAGAATGTCTCTGGCTTGAGTCCTAGAAAGAAATCAAAGGTAGTATTTGCTGCTTGCCAGTGGTAATTATTCCCTGTGAAAACTTGCAGTCTGGTAAAAGTCATGAAACAATTTCTCTTAGGACTTTATTGGATAGGTAGGAGCTAATTGTGACTTTTTGTAACGTAGTAGAACAATCATATTAGAGACTCTTTCAAAGGTTTATACATTGTAGTGCATTGTCAGCTATTTCTTCTACATTTCTTGGACCAAGATTTTTATTAGGTTTTATGGTCATGGAAACTTTATGCTGTAAGTGAAGATGCCTTAGTTTATATCAGCTCAAATCTGAAGTCTGACATGCTCACCAGCAGCATTTCCTAATGCAGAAGCACCTAAGAAACCCACAATGAAAACGATGTTACTGATGTGTTAAAAGCCAAAACAATCCTGAAATTTAGGAATATATCATTTGTTAGGTTGTTTTATGTGTTTTTGGTCTATGCATTTGCTTAAAAATCACTGTGTACATTCCAGCTACAGGTTACAGGCAGCTGTGCATCTGTCAGCCTCACACTCAACAAGCAAGGAGGGGCTGGGGATTGTCATATGCAGAGCCAGGGTTTTGACTCTATGATCCTGGTGGGTCTCTTCCAACTCAGCTGTGATTCTATGGCTTCTCTGTGGGATGTGAATCTGTGTCTGGGTGTCTGTCACCCCACAGAGGGTCAGAGAGCAGCCACACAGCAGCTGGATGCACAGCCCAGAGAACCCTCAGCTTTGCATGGACGCTGTTCAGACATAGAAGTGTCATCTTTCAAACTGCAGCAATGGCATTAGTGCTGTCTGCAAACTCATGCTTTGAGCTTGTGTAGTTCAGTAACCAGTAAATGTGTGTCCCAAGAAATAATTACTTGCATTTTTTCCTAGGGTTATTTCTATTTACTCATCATTTATACTCCTTTCAGCTGCTGAAGGGGTCTCTGTAGAGCTAACCACTTTGAAGTACAGTTGACAGAGAGGTATAAATCTGCAGATCATGCTGATCTCAGTTCCACATTCCTGTGCTTTCAGATCATATATAAAGAGCCATATGGAAATAGTCATTGCTATAGAGCAGAACAACTGAAGCAATTCAAAATTCACTTCATAAGGACCCACAGTTATGGCCTCACATGGCTTAACCCTGTGCTTTATTTAATTTTGTTATTTAGAAATTCAGATGCTAAGCAGATGTACTCATAAAAAACCAAAACAAACCAAACACACAAAACAAAACCCAGCAATTTCCTATGAGAGCTGAGAAACTCACACAACAAACATGATCTTCCTGAAGAATAACTAAAAGACTATTTTTGTACTATGTCCTATACTTCTCTCCCCATGACACATACTGTGACCTATGTCACGGAAACAGAGGCAGACTGCAGTCAGATGTCCATGAGAACAATGGGAAGGAGGTGAATGTACTAAGACAAGCCCAACCTCACTGAAAATTTTTGAGGAGAAGTTTGCATTGATCTTCAACTTAGTACATGCAGTGCCACCATGGGAACAAAATGACTGTCCCTAGACTTCTGCATCCACTGTAAGTCTGTGAGACAGATCATCTGTCTAACCACCCCTCAGCTCCATGTGCTCATCTGTCTCTGCACTGCCCACAAGCTCCTGTGGTGAGAACACAGGGGAAGGATCTACAATACCAGCTCTTCACACAACTCCACCCAAGATGCCCTTGGGGATGAGAAAATAGCCACATTCTTTTGTACTGTGGCTCTACCCCGCAACTGCTTGCTCACAGACATCTCTGAGGGAATATTTGATCACTTTGTGGCAATCTGTGTTTGCCCACCATGTCAAGTCCTCACTCAAGCGCCCATCCTGAGCAAGCACTGCTGAATATGTACTGTGTGCTTTGGGATTTCAGTACTTTGGTATCCAGTTCTTTGTCAAAGACATGGACCTCCCATCTTTGAGCACATTGACTACTTCACTCTGCAAGTACAGAAGTTTATCCACACAGGAGGTAGGAATGAAAGCACCAGAACTGTGCAAAAGGAAACATGTAAAAAAAATGGTTGGTGAGTTGCAACCATCATGGCTTCTCTGAGGGAAAATCACGTCTAGCAAATTTGGCGGCCTTCCACAACAGGATTACAGCACTGGTGGATGAGAGAAGGCCAACTAATGTAATCTACCTGGACTTGTGCAAATAATTTGTCACAGTTCCGCTCAACATCCTGGTCTTTAAACTGGAAAGCCATGGGATTGATGGACACTTGATGGGTAAGAAGCTGTCTGGATGAACACATTCAAAGAGCTGAGCTCAGCAGCTCAATGTTGAAGTGGAGACCTTTGATCAGTGATGTTTCTTGAGGGTCTGGGACCAATGTTCTTTAACATCTTTCTTTGTGATGGGGACAAATTTCTGCAATGAAGACAGGCTGAGGGAACAGGGGTTACTCAGCTTGGAAAACAGGAGTCTCCATGAGACCTGGTAGCATCATTCTTGTACCTAAAGGGGGCCTACAGGAAAGCTGGAGAGGAACTTTTTACACAGGCATGGAGTGATAGGAGAAGGTGTAATGGCCTCAAAATGGAAGGCAGTAGGTTAAATTCAATAATAGGAAGTTCTTTACTGTGTACTGGTGAGTCACTGGAGCAGTTCTCCTGGAGCAGTTGTGGATCCCTGGAAGCATTTAAGGCAAGGTTGGATGGGGTTTTGAGCAACCTAGTCTAGTGGAAGGTGTCCCCAATCATGGTGGGAGTTTTGGATTATCTTTCTTCCAGCTTTAACCAGTCTCTGACATGATTCTGTAATGAAAAGTACTGCATATTGATGAATATCTTATGCCATCTAGAAATCCAGTCCTTGTCACTTAGTTAGGCTCCATAATTATAACTGTAAGTGTCCCAAGAGAAGGAGATTACAAAATTAAGCCACTAGTTTTGAAATATCATAGCCCTAAGCACAGTTAGGCCAAGATGAGGAAAATGTTGCTGGCATCAATTTCACATGGTAATCTCATACCATATAATGGGGCTAAAAGTCAAAATCAGTTCAGAAGTGTAGACAGGGACATGTATAGCCAGCCAAACATTTGGTTGTCTAAAATTTTAAATTAGAAATCCTGGTTTATTAGTTGGAAAACTGCATAATTTTCAAGTTTTTTTGGTGCCATTATGAGCAATAACCCTATGCAATTATGACAATCAAATAGTAGTTGATTATATTCAGATGCATGATATACTAAGAGAAGGTGATCGTGTTCATGTATTCCATCATTCTCAAACAATTTTTTGATCCAAGGCGTATTCTTGATGCTAGTTCTCAACCCAAAGCAGCTGAAACTGCATGTGTTTTACCCTGAATTACAGAATTATTGATAACTAAGGTGTCGCTGATGGCTCTCATTTGCATGATGATAGATGTGTTATCTGAAGAAGCCAACATCTATCTACAACAGTACATGCCAGCGTGGTGTGTGAGGATGGCTGAGGAAGACAGACATATTCTTCTCTGAACCCAGCCTCCTTCAGATAACCTTTCTTTGACAAGAAGTTTTGCATTTTGTGTTGCTGCTGCTGCTGACAATCAGTTAAGCCCCTAAATAGATCTTGTCTAAACCTCTACATCCGTTGTCTGCTAAGATTATTTTCTGGTGCCGCTTTACACAAAAATGTACTCTGAAGAGACACGGCATCAGTATTTTCAAGAGAGAATAAGAGAGAAACAAGACATGCTCAGAGCTTTAAAAGTGTCTCTTTTTAATAGACAAATGAAGAAATCAAGTTCCCAAAGAAAGAAAACCAATTGCATTTATTTGGAAGATTATGCAGTATAGTTATATTTCCAAACTAAATAGATTACATTTACAGCATCATAAAATACATTTAGGAAAAAACTATGTCAAGTACCACATAGCTCTGATCTTAGAGGGTTTCCCAGCAGGAGCTCTTAGCCACATTGAATTAATGCCAAATTGCTGCATTACTCTTCTGCCTCCATCTGATAGAGAGAGATCAGGCTTTTTGTCCTAGACCTCAACTTCCTGCAGCCACCCTCTACTCCTCCCATCCCCATCTTCTGTCAGCACTTTCAGAAACAGCCCAACAAATTCTTGTGATGTTTCTGGACCAGCAACCAAAAAAGCACAGGTTCCAGCAGGCTATTGATGGCATTTAAGAGCAAGGTCTTTAGAAATACAAAGGAAAAAAAAAAAAACGGGAGGAGCAGCAAAATGCCTTCCTTGTCCAATAAAATTGTAAACACTTTTTTGTTTGGAAAATCTTGGGGATCAACTGCTTGGTGCAACCCTCTTCTACAGCAAGTTTGAATCATCTTGTTCTCCAAATACACTCCATGGGTCAAATCAAGGCAATTATAAAACACTCACTTGTTTCAACTGTTTTAAAGAACAAAATAAAACTTGTAAGAGCAGCTAAAACTTTTTAAGTGTGAAACAGCAGAGTTACTGTCCCACTGAATGTGCACAAAGCTTCTCTTCTGGGCAGAGAGATGGGCCAGGAACTTTGTCTCTCAAAAAGTGTTGGGAAAAAAGTCTGCCTGTTTTTTGACTCCTGCATCCAGAACTCTAGACAGTAATGCTTCTGCTGAATGTAGATATTACAGAAAATGTTTTAGAGTTCTCCTGGAGAGTCCATGCTGTAATAACCCAGAATGATAAGCTCAGTCATTTCACAACCTTATACGTGCAGATGCATCTTTGTTAAAAAAAAACCAACAAAAAAACCAACAAAAAACCAGAACAATGTCAAGAAGGCCCAAGAACCAAGTTTTGTGGGTTTTAAAATTTTTATCTGAAGGTGGCTAAAGTGGACAATGAAATATATGTTTGACAGAGTTAATCTTAGATTTCTGACCTACCTGAATTTGAACACATACACTTCTGACCTAAAGGAGTAGCAGAATATACTGCATTTTTAAGTACTTGAAATTTGTTTGCTATATTACACAAATTAGGGTCTTCTTTTTGCATTTCTTTTTCTAACACATTTGGTACATTCATTATATGTCTTTTCTTCCCCCTTCATCTTCTCCCATCCTTTTTTCCTCACAGATCCGTCTTTCACCCCCTCTTGCAGCTATAGATTTCTCTCAACACTTTTATCTGTATTATGTAGTCATATTAGTCAAAATTCATACTTTTTTCACTTTTTATTACTTTTATTATGGTTTTGCTTGTTCTTTTAACCTTTGCTACCCACAATTTCTTTTGCTCTTCTTTTTCTTCTCTCACCATGGGCTCATCTTATTGCGTCTCCATCTTCCCGTAATCAGAAGGCAAAAGATAAGCATTACAGACTGACACTTAGGACCATAGACCATGGCACTTTAGATCAAACTTTTATTTTAAATTCCTAAACTTCTACCACTGTCATTGTCATTGCGAAGTATTTCTGTAATTAGTACAATAGTTTTAATGATTGCAACCAGCTTAATTGGTGTTACAAGATTTGCCAGAACTTGTGGAAAGTTTGAAATACTATTTTTATTGTGTTCCTTGTCTTGCCTCCCCATTGCCCTGCAGGAAGATGAGGACAAATAATGCTGCTTTTGCTCACAGAGAATTTTGGAAAATACTTGCTTTTACATTAATCTGTCTTGGTGAGAGATTAATACCATTGTCCTTGTATACGTGGGGCTGTTGTCTCTGATCAGACACCTGTGGTGTTTGATGTCAGGTTGCCTTATTTCAGTCCTGTCCAGCTTCATTCCCTGCTGATCAAACAAACAAAATGCAGCTCATGTCTACCTTGCTTTTTCAGAGTCCTCTGTCAGAGGCACACATGTGTGCCTGATCTAGGAAGATGGCCATCCTTCTTACCAGAGATAAGACCTAGGAGGCAGGCAGAAAAGTCAGATCAGAGGAAGATGGTCAGAGAGAGGTTTTGGTGTGACTGCAAGACAGGTGCTTAAACACATTTGTTAATAAGATATTTAGTAGACAGTAGATGGTGCTCCAGTATTAACTGCCACTGTTACTATATTTTGTAGAGCCAGCTTTTCTGGACCACTACCTTTTCTTATCTCTCAGTCCAGGCCTTACACAAGTATATGAAAAAATAAAATGAACAGTGAAGCCCTCTCTTCAGAAGCCACAGGCTGGAAGAGGATGGGGGTTTAGGTTTGGCTTGGACACATAGCCACTGCTGCCAGAGTCAAGATCACTGGGGATCTTTTTCTCTGGTCATTGTCTTTGCATATTGCAGAGACAACTGATGCGCTTTACTCCTTTCCCCAGCAGTGAATTCTTGTGTCTCCTTAGTCCTAGCTGCCTCAGTTCAGCAGATGATTATAAGGCTGGAGCTCAGAGACATCTCTGTGTGTTGTGAGAGTAATTGGTGCTCCAGTAATTTACTTTATTGTGATGAATTAGGGAGTTAGCAGATTCATTTTTTCCTAGTTGTGCTCTGTGTACTAATAGCAGTGTGGTGACATGTCAATGAGGATGCTTCATCATGATGTAATTAGTGCACATACTAGCCATTCAGAGCAGCAGCCAGCTGTGGCTCATTAGGATCTTGGCTGAAGGCTGCATTTCATTTATGTTCAACCCTTCATATCTGATCAGCTCGTCCTTGTGAAACTAAACCCCAGTTGAGGCAGGACATATGGGGCTCCTGGACCAGCCAGCAGCAGCAGCTGAATGTCCTGGTATGGGTGCACAGTCCCTGGTATTTGTGATGTGAGTTATCCCCTGAAACAGAAGCTTTCCACTGGTGCTCCTGTGAAGGTCATTGGGCTGTGTCTCCCACAGTTATTTTCTTGTGAAGAGGAGAGCACTGACCCTTTTGTCCTAATGTTTTTTCTGTGCCAATGCCTGTTCTGGTGGAGCTGGGAAAGCCTATGTCCTGCTCTTTGCTCTCATCTGTTGAGTGTGACCTCCATGCAGGCAGCTACAGAGAGACAAAGTGCAGTTTACAATGATCCCCTGCAGCCATCAAGACCCCAGAGAAGGCCAAGGCAAGGGCAAACCCCTGCTTTCTAGCTTTATTACATGCATGTTTACTCTGTGAGAGGCTGTATGGGAACTGGAGGCTGTGTGATCTTAAACCCTGCCCTGGATGATCAGCCACAGGCACAATCCCTGGCAACCCTCAGAGCTGGGGCAATGGCTTCCCTAGGCAAGGGGATGCAAAAAAGTTCATGATTCCAAAACCACTCTGACTGCCAGGTATTTTCAGTGGGATCTGCATGCAAGGGGATTTCCTGCACTGTTGTGGCTCTGTAACTGCACTCTGAAGATTTAAAGAGGATTTGATTTTTTTTACTGGAATTTCTCCAGCTGAGTTCAGTAATTGAGATATTCCTTTGGCTGCAATGGGGCACACTATAGAGTATCATTAGGTTTATTCTTGAGTTGGAAATCTAGGAAATTGAGCTGTTTAGGCAAACAGCCAGTGTAAACAAATAGCAGCATATGCAGCAGAAAAAGCCAGGCAATCGAATTACTACCTTCCAGGGAAATAGAAGAAATATACAGGGAGCTACTCCTACCCCTTTAACAGACTTAAAAAAATTATTCCCTCAAGCTGCATATGGACAACTTTGAATCCATTGTTAACCTCTTTAGAGTGTGTTTGGTTTCCTGCTACAGGAAGTAATAACCGTAAAGCAAACAAATGCCTTAATTAAACCAGCAAGAAGAGAAGAGGCAAGGGTGATGTCATAATATTGCATTCAATGGCACAAGAAATATTAATGAAGCAATAGTCACTAACAAGTGGTTTTAAATTGTGCCAACAACACACATGTAATCAGCCACTGTTTCTACTAAAAAAAAAACCACATTAAAAGATAACACTGCAAAGTTCCCCAGGGTAAATAGGGTGCCAGATGTCTTCGTTGAATAGTGTTGTGGTTAAGGGACAAGGACATAAAAGGGACATGAAAGAAATTCCTGCTCTGCATGAGAAAGTGTAAAAGAAAAGGCATGAGGCATTTCCGGGGAAGTGAATTCCTGACTGCTGCACATAGCTGTGCTGCACTACTCTCTGTCCATAGGAGCATGAGCACGGCACCAGAGGATAACATATTTATTTGGTATGTTATACTGTATGCCATGCCTCAATGTATGTATGGTGTGAGACCCAGAGATCCTCTGATCTCAGCCCAAGGTAAGTGAAAAATACATCCTTCTGACTCAACATATTCCCTATCGTAGGCCACCCATCAGTTTATGACCACAGCCAAGAAACTGCCTGGAAAAAGTCAAGAAAAATGAGAAGAAAATCAGGGTTATGGAAGGAAGAGTCCATATGTGTCCTACATGGCATTTGCTCAAGCTATGATCTTTGGCAGAGCATCTGGGTCCTGTGCTGGTCATGTTTCACAGGCTGACTGCTGTTGATGGACCTGTTTCTGTGCAGGTGACTGAAACAACTTAAGATCAGATTTCTTTTCCTGACACTGTGTAGAGATGAAGTACTTTAATAGCTAATTGTGAATGGGTGAGGAAAATAGTGATTTTTTGGAACATAAACTGGAGTACTTTAGCAGCATTCAATCTTGGCAGGAGGCATCACAGTGCCTGGCATGTCCTCTCCCTCCCTTCACATGTGGGAGTGATGAAGCACACATGAAGCATCACTTCTTTGGGCAGCAACAGCCGTGTTAGAGAGTTGTCTAACAGCTGCCCTCCACCTTTCCCTGCTGGCTCTCAAGGTTTCAAATCTGCATTAACCTGGAAATATCACAGGTAAAACCTGAATCTTTTACTGGCTGTGGTGCTTGCTTCATTGTGCAAGTGCAGCAGAAATGTTTCAGTGAATTCAAACTCTTCCTCTGTTATGAAGGAAAGTAGAAAGTAATGTAAAAGTGTACATGTTTTTAGTGGTGTGAAGAATCTCTCTGTGGTTTTTGAATCAATGAGAAGCATAACAAAAAGGTTGAAGGAAAAGCTAGAGCTCATTCTATTTCTACATATTTTGGATACTGTTTTTTATTGCAACTAAACTTAATGTGTCAAAATAAAAGAATATTTATTCTTGTAGCTTTTTCCTTTAGTGGAAACTGGGCCTGGAGAACCATGTCAATAAACCAAAAGCGTATCACACTATATTTACACATATAATCTGTATTTCTCCCATTGTAATCTGAAAAGTTCACAATTTTTTGTTGTTGTTGTCCATGCCTGTTGGAAGTTCAAAAGGACCTGATAAAATGCATATGCAAGCAATTTCTTTTAAATTCAGACCACATGAGCCACTATCAGACAGCAGATAACTATTTGGAAATACATGGTTTGTAAGCAGCTTTAGAGACAACATATACCAGACTGCAGTATATGACTGGACATTTTCTTCTTGCTAAATGATACAGTTCTGAACTCATCCTCTCTACTTAAACTGGGAATTACAGTGTGTACTTGAACTGTCTCAGTGGCTTGGTGTAGTGTTGGAGGAAAAAGACCAGATCATTTGAGCTACCCATTTAATTCTCTGTCTTCAGTAGAAGTTTGCTCTAAGTTTTTGTAGCTTGATTTACTTTTAAAAAAAATATTTTTTACATAATATATCACTCCTAAAAAGCTAGTTGCAAATACTGACAGAAAAAAAAGCAGATTTTGCAGGAAGTCTTTATGAAGTAATATGAAGTAAAAGCTTCAGGATTTTTACACGTTCAGATGGAGGTGTTACTCTCACAGAAATATCATCATCAAGAAAATCACAATTGTGGGAAATGCCATGACTGCTGCTGCTTTCATTTTTTTCCTAGTAGCAGATCAGCCAGTGATTTTGATAACATTACATTTTTATTCTTATAAGAAAATTAAGCTCAAATTTTCAGAAGTAGCATAGAGCTTTTCAAGCCTAGATATTAGCATCACAGGAATTTACTCCCTGCATATGTGTGTCCCTGTGCATATGTGAGTTGCTGGGAGATGTGTTGTGCAGCTTATTTTGGGCATCAGGGCTGTAATGCAAGGTTTTAATTTCTTCTGTGCTGAATAAATTGACTATCAAGCAGTACTCCATTGGACTAAATTAGAGCTAGTTACTGCTCCAAAGCAGTGCTAGATCATTTCAAACAGAGAAAACACTGCAGGGTATTTTTGTGTTTCTGTATGCAGATGATACAGAAATGCAAAAAAAAAAATAATAACTGTTAGAACATAATTTGGAAAAAATAAAAAAGGTGGAAAAATACATATCATGTCACAAGTAAATGTTAAGAGTTTTATTTTGATCAGCAATCCAAGAGCTTCCCAGAGGTGCCATACAGATATGAAAGAAAACTGAAAGGGGAAATTCCTGATCCCATTTATATCATCCCAGATTTACTATGATATTCATTAAAAAAAGAAAAAGAGATGTCTCTGTGTAAATATGCAAGGAAAAATATGCCTGTTACAGAATTTGCTAGAGTGTAAGGTTTTTTACATCATTGTAGAGGAAGAAATCTAAGATCTTAATTATGAAGGTCCCTAGCAGTGCTTCCACATTCTCACCTCAGAATATAATTAGAGAGAATTTAAAGTTATTTTCAGAACAGAAGAAGCTGTCAAAATGGCTAAAGGTTACCATACTGTGACATGGTGAACCAGGTAACCACTTAGGACATGGATATTAAGGTTGTTCTCCAGCATATTGCTCTGTGTGTCTATCCCACACGATGTAGAAACTTTGTGCTCACGTGGAATGTCTTTACAACACAGTACAAGGTCTCACAGGAATGCACACACAGCGTCACAGGAAATGAGAAAGGATCTATGTATCTGCTCCTGTGCCGCAATCATTTGGACAGCTGGCATCCCTGTGAGAAATCAGAAAAGAAACTCTTGTGAAGAGCACAGCAAAACTGAGACTGCTGGACTGGCTGGTATAATGGATGAGAAGCTGCTCTGCATCATTTCTGTCCCCAGACCTATTAGTCTTCTTCCCAGGAATTTTCTGTCACTGGCCACCCTTTCCTATGTGCTCAAACCCTATCCATACCTATGCCTAAAGATTTGCACTCAAACTGCTGTACTACAAAGAACTGGCATTACTTTCTGTGCCAAGGGGTGCTTGGGGTGCATCAGGCATTGTCATTATTTCACCAGAAGCTCTGCTTTAGTTCTGACTGACAGCAAGGTTTGCCACAGAACAAATGAGCATTTTCTTAGAGTTCCAGCACAGCAGTGCTGTGTGTGTTGGCTGGTGGGAAGTGTCGAGGAGCAGGCAAGTTGAGCTGTCTCGCAGGGCTGGTGTGTGTCCTCCCCCACAGCACCCCCTCCACCTCGGATCACCCTTTCAGGAAGGCTGTGTGAACTCCACCAACACAGGATGGGGGCTGCCAAAAAAAAAAAAAGCCAAGGACTTCTCACTTTGGGACAGAAACAGCATCTGCTGAGTATTTTCTTGATTCTGAACACTGCAACGTCTGCAGTTTTTCAGCAACTGTTTAGTAGAGGAGGGGAAAAGTCTTCAAATCTTTTGGGAAATCTCCGGACAACAATTTCCATTAATACTTTTTGAGGCAGTCTTGAACCCCTCATTGACTAGGATAACATTCCCATAGTGTGTTCCAACTTCTGCAAAAGCCATTAATACAAACTTCTTTGAGCAGCACAGCTCTACTGGCTAGAATAAAACATTTGCCATGCAAGAATATCTAATTGGCTCCATATGAATTGAATGTGTCACAGAAGAGTTGGAAGGGCACAGAAGTCTTTTACCATACTTCATTTTACCTTTAAATAAGAGACAAATGTGGGGTTTTTTTAAGTATAAAATGCTGGTTTTTAATCTCACCTTCCGGCAAGTACTTCAAATGTTGTACTTGGATCAAACATTGTAAAACTTCATGCAAACAAAACTAAAACTCCAGAGAATGTGTTGCATATTCCTATTCCCTACAGCAAAACAGCAAAAGAACAACAAGTAAAAGAAGCTTTGTCACAGGGCAGTATATGGACAGTAGGTGAGCCTTGCAACCAAGTATTCCAGAATGAGTGGTAATTTGGTGGTAAAGATTCTCAAAGTATCATAGATACTTATGGAAAATGATGTAGGCATTGAGGTGTAAAAAAGTAGCCCAAATGAAGGGCTACTTTTGAAAAATCTTGTCCCTGCTTTATTTTTTAATTATTAAGGTTTCTGAAGTGAAAAACAAAAGGGATGACAGAGACTCTGTGACCACCTCCACACCGTCACATATTGGTAAAACAGAAAAGGCAGAATGATACAAAAGGGAGCTTTGGCCAACTGCTATCTTTGATGGGGCCTAACAGAGGAAAGTGAATAAAAAATATACATACCTCTATTTATAGACATGCTGTGAATACTGCAATTGTTAAGAACTTTCCCTTCTGATGACAGATCACAGCCCTTGTAAATATTTTGTATTACATTCAGTAACATCAGTTATACAACTTCAGAATAAATATTTTTTTCCTGAATTTTAGTACAGATTTTTTGGATTCCTCGAAGCATCTAGCAAGGTGTAAGCCTGATATAAACCCACTAAGGAGTATTACAAAGATCTGTGCTCTGAAGCTTGTTGATGGCAGTGCCCTTCACCTGTGATTCACTGTAGAGAGTCTAATGCTACAATACACATTTTCAAGGTTCTCAGTGGCAGTTCAACAAAAGACATCACTTAGTTGACCCCACTAGAACCTACTCATTATTACTTAGCTATTGACTCGATTATAGAGAGGCAGCATATCCTTCAGTTTCCAGATGATGAAGGTTGCTCACTATTTATGGAGATATAGTAGCTCATAAGTACTTCTTAGAACTTTTAAAACTGTTCTTATATGTGTCCTTAAACTCAGCAAACTGGTGCAGGATGTGCTGCAGAGTGCATGCAGCCTACCTATGTTACTTCATTCCTTTCACTTGTGTACAACTGTAATCGGGTATGTTCTACTTAAATCAATTACTTTGATGAATCTCATTAAAAATAAATCAGACTGTTGTCTTCTAGCTTGCTTACTGTTATAATCCAAACATAATAAGAGACAAATTCAAAGAAGATAGTTTTGAAAGAGGATTACAGGCAAGATTTAAGACCAAAAGAAAATAAAAATATAAGCAATAATGGCATAAACAGCACTAATTTTACCTGTTTCTTAATTATAAGATCTGATTAAATATGGGTTTCACATGTTTCAATCCAGAGAGATTTTACTGAAGTCAAAATACCAGATGTTTTTTTTAAGTTTTTCTATCAGTTACACTTTGGATTTGAGCTATTTTCTTTATGTACAAGGCAGCTTTCACATTAGCAATAAGCGCCTGATTTGGTAATGCAATGACGATAATGTCTAGAGGTGTTCTTGAAGGCCACACTCATCTCTTGGAGAAATTAATTTAGTTTATTAATGTCAGTGTGTTGAAATCCATGAAACACTGAACTGCAAATTCTCCAGCAGTCTGCAGACAGATTGTATTCCCATGAAGGTATTGTATGTGGCAATCATACCTTCCACAAGTTAGAGTCTCAGAAGTAATTTTTCAATTTCAGGGTAATGTAATATGTGATCAGTGCAGTATTCTCTTCACACAGCCTGGCTGTTTTCTATTGCCTGTCTCTGGTTATTTTCCGGACAGGATTGCTGACAGTGTAATGACACAGGCCCCCCTACATTACCACTATGCTTGTGAAATCTCTCCTGCTCTCTGGGGACAGGGAGGTGCAAGCAGCAAACCACGAAATCTTCCATCACTGTTTCATGGAACATTCCTCTGAAAGGCTGTAAATCGAGAAAACTGCCAGTCTCTGTGAAGAATATGGGTCTGTTCAAATAGAGTCTGATTAGTCAGCCACAATTTTAATTAAATCCTTCTGTCTCTTCTTTTAACTGTTTCTCTCATAGGTGATTTCTAAACTTCTACAAATGAGCTTTGTCGATCTTGCCACATACACCAGTGGTAACACAAGCGGGTACAAGTGTTTGTGAGACCACCTGAGTATATGAGCAAGTTGCCAAGAAAGAAACAGGTAGGAGGTGAAACTGTGGCTCAGCTCCCCCAAGAATACAATCAAGAAGAGTGATTTTCCCTGTAAGCCATCAATGTTAGTTCTAAGGGATATTTTGTGAGCTTTTCACACTGCTCTTTTCTCCGCCCTTTCTCCCCTTTCTCTCTTTTCCTAATTTAAGAGGGTCAAAACACAAGATTTCAACACCTAACTCTGCGTTGCCTCCTGGAGAGACCTCTGTCTACATTCTAGGCTCTGATATAAATGAAGGCATAGGCAGAAAAAAACCCCTGTAATATTTGCTGCAAAGATAATTTTGTTACTGCACTTATAGAGGAAACAAATTAGAAGTAAGGAATGAATGAATGTGGCATGATAGGGCTCTGGCTGAGACTTACAGATGTCTAAAAGGCAAGATCAGATCTTTGAAAATAGATATGGACATTAACAGTTTAGATATGAGTGATCAGGGCCATAAAATGACCCATAGGTCCAGCAATATGAACATTATTTTAATATCAAATCTCAGAATCCGCAGGAGGAGGCAAAACCTCAGGAAAATACCAGTTTTATCCAAGCCACGTGAAATACAATCTGATATTTGTGTATCATGTCAGATGGAGGCACCAAGTGCAGGAATGATGTCAAGGGATATGAATTAAGGAAAAGGAGAGTATCAGCAATTAACTAGTTGATACTCACTAGTTAATTATAAAAGTGGACCACCCAATTCAAAGAAAGAAGGAAAGTGAAAGGCATGGGTGTTAATGGGGAAAATATTAAAGGACAGTCTAGAACACAGAAGCAGGGATCCCTTATATTTAATTTACAGAAGAACTAAGAAGAGCCAGAAGAATATGTATGTTTTTAGTGAAAACTGTGTTGAAAGTTCTCCTACCACACTGGACAGATCATATTATAAATTCTACAAAAATTCCACAAATCTGCCTGCCTCATTTCACTTATGCTTTTCCCCCAGAAATAATTCAAATTTTGTTTACTGGTACCCTTATAGTGTTTGGCAGAAGTAGATATTTTCAACATACTGGCTGGTAGCTGAAAACACTTGGGATTTGTTTTAATCTAAATAAAAATTATTTTTAATGGAGTGGGGGCAGACCTATCAATATGAAGGAGTGTCATAAGTCCCAGCTATGCTTGTCTGTCTCATTATCAGAGAAACACCAACCTGAATTATATTAGTGAATTTTAAAAATTGGTCTGGCATTAAGAATTCAAAGCAATAAACCCCTACTACCCTAGCTTGACTAAGGGGACCACAAAGGTTCTTGGTGTGAGGTTTTCAGTGATAAATGATACATTTATGTGGTTGGAGGGTCTCTATCTTCTCCTAACATGGTCTCAAAGAGAATCATTCAAAGCCTGTGGAAATCAAGATGAGTCTTTTTATGGTCTCAGACTCTGGCCTCATCGATGCAACAGCTGGAAAGCATATGTAAACTGCTGTAAATTGTCAAGCTTTGCAAGCTAAGTCAGAAAACCAGGCAAGCTAAGTCAGAAAACCAGGTGATTTATATTTTACATTGAAATGCCCTGTGCTGATTGGAAAAGACAAATCTATCAAAGCTGCGTACATGCCATTGCTTACCAGGGAAACAATTAAAAACAGGTTCCAACATTTGCTGGACTCTGTTACCAGGGAGTTTGTGCTTCAGTTCTCAGCACGTCCCACATTCATGGGAAGAAGTTATTCAAAACAGGAAAGTATTCTTTCTCACTTAATTATGGTGACAGCAAAGTACATTTGTTTAGTTTCCTTCTGAAAGTTGTTCTACATACTTTAATATCCATGTTCTAAATATTGCCATTTCTTACAGTCTTTCATAAGGTGTTCGTAAAGCATGCATTCCTAAATCACAAGTCATGCATGTCAGCTGATACCTAAATCTTGACAAATTAGTTTTCAGCTCAAGCCACAGAAGAATCTGTATGTTCCAGTTCTCACCAACACAGAAATAAGCTGTGTGGTTATTAGAGGACAAAACATCCTCTGCCCCTTAGACAATTCTCTTCATTGTAATGGTGAGCCCTCCAGTGTGTTGCCTTCTAGGAAAATTGTTATTTCCCAATAAATATATATAAATCTTGTACTTGCAGTGACATCTGACTAAAAATTAAATATTGCCTCAATGGATCTACAGGACTTCAAACACTGTGCTTTTGTTATGTTGAGCTCTGTTTCAGTGGTGCATTTTCCATAGAAAATGAAGGCCTTTATTGGGTCTTAATGGCCTTGGATAGATACAGTTTCTGGAAAATCAAGGAAATGAGAAGTGAACAGCCTTCACATGCACAATAGCAACCAGTATCAGGTAGGTCCTAGTGGCTTGCACTGGATGTGTACTTTTGTGCTGAAATATCCCTGCAATATTTGCAAGACCTATTGTCCTGAGAAGCTCTTACCAGGCAGTGTCATAGTAAGAGGCTGTTATCAAAGTGTGGAGTCTTTTTTCGCCTCACCTTAGCTGAAATATGTCTGAAACATCTGTGAACTGACTGGTCCTTACCCCAGCTCTTCCTGGTCCTTACCCCAGCTGTCCTCTGACATTCTCCAGACTTCCAGATGCTTTCTCTTCATCTTTCTTAAGCTAACACATCAACTTCTTAGTGCTTGTTCCTTTTCCTGGACCTTTACACTGAAAACCTTTTCACATAGCCCTTCTCTGCCAAGTCCTTTCCTTCCTTTCATTATCAAAAGCACCTCAGAATGCCTTCAGGTTTTGGCACCTGTAAGGATAATTTGGCAGAAAACAGAATTCTCATTTTACTTCAAGCTCATTCCTCCAAAAGACTTAATAAGGAAGTAAAGCAAAATACAAAATTAGTTAAATGTTGATTTTTTATTAACAGACTCACAATGGTGAGATACTGAATGATCGGAGCTGTAAAAGTAAAATTGAATCTTAAATTGTACGTTATTAATAATTTCCAAAATATTTAGACAAGGTGCTTTCAGCCTTTTGAGAACCAACAAAAGGTTGGTGATGACTGAAAAAAAGTGAATCTTTTCATTGTAAAGTGGGACACTGAGACTCCTTATATTTAAATGTTAGATAAATATATCTCACCTAAAATGCAATAATATCTTATGATAAACTTGCTTAAAACAAAATAATCACCATTTCATGAAATAGAAGACAGAAACTCAAGCCCATGGTTTTCCATTTTCAGGGTCTTGTCCTTATGCTGATCATCTGACACCCAGAAGTTATCTGTTCAAAAGTTTTGACCAAAATGCACGGTCTACATGCACGTCACAGAAGATCAAGACCAGCTGTCAGATTTCAATACTCCCAATTAATAACTAAGCTAGCTTTGTTCTAAACACTTAAAAATGTGTTTCCAGTGATTGCAAAAATTTTTCAAGAATAAGGTCAATTAGGTCAATTTTTATTCTTCTCCTAGAAGAATAGAAAGATTCCTAGAAGTCTTTAGGACTTCTAGGATTAATCAAAATTTATATTTAAGTTTATATAATGTAACACAAATGTATATTTATGCAGGGATTTTTATAAATAATTAGCAACAGCTCTTAAATTTTATACTACATTTGTATGTTTGAATCTTGTATATCTTATTAACAGTTAGCATTACAGAATCTACATTCTTCATCACTGTTGAAAATGCAATCAACTAATCACTGGATGTCAAATATCCCTTCTGACAGTTTGTAGTGTCTTTCAAATTCTGCTTGACATGAGAGACTTACTCATCAGCTTCAGCTTTAAATCTTGCAAATATCCCCAAAAGGGTCTGATTCTGTCTTCAATGAAGGTAGCAAAAATGCCATAAACACAAAAAACCCCTCGAAGCTGGCCTTGTGTTAGAAGACTGCTTAGCTAGAAGAGATTCCATCTTGTATCAAAACCTTTGAGGCAAAGCAAAATGTGATTTATTCAGAAAAAATCCAGCTGGAAAAAATAAGAAGTCCTATGATAGGGAAGATTGCCATCCCAACTCCTGTCAAGTTCAAAAATTATTTCCTAATTTCCCATTCATCCACCTTTACTGTTTTTTAAAACACAAAATTATATTGCAAATTATTATTTACTACATTTCTTTTAATTTCAGAAGAATCTGAAAATCCTTCTAGCCATTTAAATTACTGGGTGATGTGCGGGACCTGTGATATAAGTCTGCTTTTCTACAAAACCTCAAAGTTTTGTAGAAATGTGTGCTGTGAACATGAGGCATAGGCAGTTATTTGGAATGATAAAACTCCTCCCTACACCTA
Source organism: Parus major (assembly GCF_001522545.3). NCBI lineage: Eukaryota > Metazoa > Chordata > Aves > Passeriformes > Paridae > Parus > Parus major. The sequence continues at coordinate 40,307,021 of NC_031799.1, forward strand.
AAAATATGCCTGAAGGCCCTGGGGTCACTTCTCTGGCTGATGAGCTGTAGGGGAAAACTTCTCCTGACACTGCACTTCAGTATTTGTGACTGGTGCCTTGCAGTGCAGAGATGTTCTGGCTGCCTTGGCCGTCTCTGGTCCCCCCTGGCTCTGTGAAGGAGCTCTGTGAACAGCAGCTTTGGTAGTGCTGAGGCTGCTCTCCTGTACCCACAGCCAGGGGGTAAACCATCAGTGTAAACCATCTTAGTTAACAGGCACCCTTGTACAGCTGCCAGCTTCACTAGATAGGGAAATATTGCACCAAATACTGCACCAAACGTCTCCCATCATCAAATGCCCCTACAGGAAGAAGGGAAATCAGCTCTACTCTAAGGAAAATCAGACTGTTGCTCAAATGGTCTGGACAGGCCATCCCTCCCTCCGGGGACTCAATATCCATGGTCTTGCAGTTCTCACAGATACACACCATCAGTTTTCTAATTTACCTACAGCTGTTGTAACAAAAAATTCTCAGTGCTTCAGAATTCATTGTCTCAAGTTTTTCATCCCGAAATCTCTCTGCAGGCTGCGCTGCTTTGCTGCTTATGCTGGGCTGTTTGATTTGCTGGAGTTTTCTCTCCATCGCGGCAAACTGCAGGAACAAATTTTGCCAAATACCTCACACACTGTTTCCGATTTCTGTCTTTCTTTGCAACTCTGTAAAACTCTTCTTTCTTAGACAAATAAAAAAAAAAAAAAAAAGTAAGGGGTGGTTCCAGCAAACAAAAGCTGTTAATTTTTCAAAGTCACATTAAACACTCTGTGTGAATTTTCAATTATATATATATTTTGCTATATATTATATAAAAGCAAAGAAAAAAATGCAGTCAACTAGGCTTCTGAAAAGAACATTTCATTTTGGTTGATGCAATCAGATGTCTTTTAAAATTAGGTTGTGATTATAGGTTATGCATGGACAAGTACAGAAAGAATCCCAGCTGCCCAGAGCAGCACAGACTACTCAGATTGTGGATCTATGTGCCTGTAAGTAATCAGGTCTAACCATTGGCTTTATTCCTGCTTCTTGCATAGATGCATAGAGAGCAATCAGGGAACAAGAGCTACCTTTTTCTAAAGGTTTACAATTGAAGAAAAGCATCAGAGCTTCAAGAAGAAAAAGTGGAAAATGTTCTTTTTAAACACTACTCCTGCAATTGAAGCATAACTTCAGTGCACTTTCCGAGAGGTGTGCAAGTATGCTTACAATGTGGAAAATGATACTCTGAAAAAGAAACAAAAAACCCTTTCCCTGTCTTTTCTGCAGCTTGTCTTAGACAAGTCATGTTTTTTGAAGGTAAAAAAGAAGCTTATTTCACCATTTTAACAGGAGGAATATTTCCAATTCTAAAGAGAAATTGGAGAGAAGATACAGAAGCAGACATTTTAAAGATTGCAAAGACAGACTTTTAAAAAGGGATGTTAAAATTTTATCAGATTCAGTTCTCTTGCATAATTTTTACAAACCTCATGGAGATGGGTGTTTTCCTGAAGATTTTGTGACAATCATCAGTAAGTTATACTATTTAAAGCTGAAACATTGCAGTAAATAAGTAGACCAGGAGCTATCAACAGCAGCTGTTACAAAGGGTAGTTAAATTCAGTGCTCATTTGGGCATTTATCAACATGATGCTCTGTATCTATAAATCCTTGTAAATTTTAGATCTGAAATTATGTTTACATAGTGTACTTCACAATAGGTGCCTGGTCTGAGATCTTGTAATTCATTTGTGAGACACGTTTGTGTTAGAGATACAAATTCAGTAGTGTGGAAATGATTGAATAGTTTCACCTTTACTGGATGGAAAAAAAAAAAAAAAGCCCTGGGAAGCTGGGCTCTTTCAGTAAATTTTAGCTCATCTCACCACTGTCCCACCAGTCAGCAATCATTGATTGCTATTATGATGGTAACCATATGCCCCTTGCTTTAAACCAGCACTTAAGGAAAGCTTCAAGAATCTTTATTGAAGAAGCTGTCTCTTTAGGCAGATGATTTTTTTTTCCCTAAATGACATGATAAGACTGATAAAAACCTCACCATAAGAAGTTGTAGAGCTTTTAAATAGCAGATGGTCCAACATGATTTGTTATTGACTAAGTGCACCCATGAATTCTAAAACACATATAAAAGCACATCACCCTTTGGTTAAAGTACAAATATAACCCATGAACTTATCTCACTGCCCAAGCAGCATTTAATGTCTGCTAAACAACAGATGTTAAAACATATGGAGGCATGGCTAAAGGCCATAAAAATATAAATAATCCTCAAACTTTTCTGTTATTCTTTAACTATATTGGTTCCATCTGACACCCTGAGAATGTCTGCTTGGGCATCATAGGGAAACCTGACTCCCTGTTAAGTGTCAGCTGTGTGAAGAGATCACAGTACAACTTGTCAGCACCAGGAAGAAGTAAAGCAAAGACTTTGAAAAGAAAAAGAATAGGAATCAGTTGAGAAGAAAAGATGTGGCTTGGATCTTGAGAGCAATGAACAAGGAAAAGACTGAATGGAAAAAGTGATGTAAAAAGGATCAGTGAGAACATAGATTTAAAGACTGGGCACTGTCCTTTGAGCACCCCACTTGCAAGGAGGAATATAGAGCAAAACATCTGTTCCGTGTGTCTCTGCTTCCAGCTAAATTTTTTCATTTGCTGCTGTTGCTGGGGAGAAGAAAAGGGAATAGGGCTTTGTTGCTGCAAGCATTTCAGTTTAACGTGGTTCAATTTAACTTATTTTTTGATTTGGGGGGGTCTTCTCTATTTAGATGTCCTTTCTGTTTCCCCAGCCAGCAGGAGATACCTTGTTTCTCAGGTATCATGCTTCTCCTCATTCCCTTTTGCTGGCTGTGCTGAATTCCTCACAAAGAGAAAGCATGATTTAGCCCAGGCCTGCACATGTGAGTGACTACTCTGCAAGCACTGCAACACGACAGTTAGTGGTTGCCTTCAGGGTACTGGGTTCCTCAAAATATTTGGCTGCTTTTGGTTCCCTGAAGGAAGACTAAGATGTGAGGTAGGATCACACCACTATCTGCATATGTGAAATTACCTCATTTACATTAAATAGCGGGAGCTGACACAAGCCCAGAAAGATCTGGGCACCATATGACTGCTGCTTTTGATGTTTCAGCCTTGCCCATGCAAGTTCTTGCTGGTTAATGTTTCTCATAGCACGTGTATTCTTTATGGGCCACAGACACAAAAATTAAAAGCTAACCTTTTCCTTGCATTGAGTTTTGGTGCCATATGCTGCACTAGTCCACAGAGTGAACTTATTCAGAGCAGTGACAGGTAAAAACAAGACTGGTTTTGGATTGGTGAACAGAACTTATGAGAAAATACTAAAATTAGACCACCAAAAAAAATTACCCATGCTCAATTTAAAGAAACAGGGCCTCATTTTAAAATAAAGTGAAGAACTACTCATCATTCAGGAAATTTTCACAGAAGTGAATAAATTATTTTCTCCCCTCCGCAGGCACACACAGAAAGGTGGGAAAGTAATGCCCAGCACATGGGTCACCCTTCTGTCTGGCTGCCTATCTAAAGCATACTCAACGCCTTGGTCCATTAAAATCAACAGCTTGGCTATGCACAACAGAAGTGCAAAATAACATTGTTCCATGGCTGGATTTTTTGGAGGGATTTTCCACTAGTATTTGTTCTCAGAAGGTTTGTTTTGGTTTTTTTTAGGAGGGATAGTCCAGCAACATCTATTTTTATTGAGCTCCATAGTTTTCTGCTCCGTCTGAGAACTATGAACACCCACATACATTTTTCATTGACGGAAACTGTGTGAAACTGCTTCCTGCTTCTCATTATCCTACAGCTCCCTGTGTCTTCATTACCACTGGTATTAAATCTATGTGTATTCATTAACTAAGAACTAGAAAAATCACAGATGCACAGGGAGTAGAAGTTTCTCACAGAGATCTAATGGTTGACATGCAAATCTGTCTACTGCTGGGATGTAAATTCAAACCTAAGTGCAGCCAGTTCCCTGGAAGGCATTTGGAGTCAAAGTCACTGCTGCTAATCTTATTTTTCCTCCTCTTTGCTGGGCTGGCAGTGTCAGCACTGCAACTCTGCCAAGCACTGGAAGGAATAGCAGAGTTTTTCAGTTTGTCTTCATGTTCAAAGTTTGATATGAACATGGATTCATGAGGAAAGACCAGAGATATGTATATCTCAAAATCTTATATGGGACTCAATATTCATAAAGACACAATGTTTATATTATGAGAATAAAAGGAGATAACTGAATTAGAGGCCATGGTGTGAACAACAGGATATATTACTTTGCTTGAGTTATTGAATCATTATAGAATATATTAAATGTTGAAGGCAAGCTGGAGAAAGTCCAGTCAAAACAGTGGAAGTGATAAGAAATGAAGAAAGATGTCCTGCAAGGAAATGTTAAGAAGAAAAAAACATTTATTTCATGTAGAAGACACAGGGACACGATAACAGTTTCTGGTACATAAAGCTTTGTTGTTGAGAATCTGGTGACCTACTGCTCTCTTATGACTATTGGGAAGGCAAGAAGTAAGTTTGAATAGTTACAGTAGAGATTTATAAAATATGCTACATTTCTTTCTGGTGTCAGGAAAATGGAATGAGCTAACTAATTCAGCAGAGAAACCTGGGGACATCTGGGGCATAATTCATGTAATATGGGTTTGGACAACTTCTTTAGAATAAGGCAAATCAAGCCCTTGGAAGTACCCATTTCTCCCTGTGGTCTCTGGAGCAAGCCTGGGGTGACTAACTCTGATGTAGTCATCCTCATTCCATCAGATGAATCCCCACACCAGATGTCCAGCTTGGCTTGATAGTCCCAGAGCACAGGGGCCATCTTGGCACTGTGACAAAAAATAAGGATGTTATTTTTTCCTGAAGTTTTGTCAGGATACCAGATTTTCCCTGTCTCTTCCTGTCAAGCTGCAACCCTGAGAACAAATTCATTCCCAGCACCGTAGCAAAGGAGATGTCAGGACCTCTCCCGTCCTTGTTCTTGACCCCACCACACAGGCCAGTGCAGGATGGGGGTGTTCCCACCTACCTTACACCCCCTTAAAAAAAAAAAAAAGAAACAGAACTGAGTACTTTCCAGAGATGATCAGAGAAGCATTACTTGGTATGATTCATCCTACTTCTGTGCTGGGACTACAACTAAGCTCATCAACTGAGATCCCACTTTTTCTCCTGTCATAGTTAGTAAGATGAATTTAATGGAAAAGACAACAGAATTCTGAGTTTCAAAATCACAAAAAGGTTACCCATAGTAAGATCTGATCAGACTCGAGTAGAAAATGATCCCATGGATCAAGGAGAAACATCAATAAAATGGATTGAGATAATCATGGAATAAAAACTGCGAGTAATAATCTCAGGAGGACCTTGAGAGCCTGGACCAGAAGTAATCTTTCTGATAGTTTAAGTTTTAGATTACACTGACATAAAATATATTTTCCTCACAGATCAGTAAAATACCACCTTCTAAAACAGTAGTTTTCAGCTGAGTAAAATTCCTGTTCATAAGACAGTGTTACTGTCAATTTGGTAGTTAATATGACAAATTCTCCTTGTCTGACTTGCTGTAATGTTGCAGAATGTTATGACCCACCTGCAGATAGAGCCCCCACAGGTATAAGCTTTATATTTAAAGCAGTTTTCCTCAGAATCTTAAAAGCTGTTTTCCAAGACACACCTTTATTTTCTCCAGTTTTTCAGAGCTCCGTGTAAAAACTGAATTGCTTTTGTTCTGCAGCCCTCCGGAATATAGGCAAGCACTCGAAGACTAAATCATTGCAAGTCAAGGTGGGCTCTGATTATCTTCCTGGGTTTCCACTCTTCCTTCCCCCTCATTTGCTGCCCACTCTCCAGAGACTGTTGCTTACATGGAAATGCTTAGGTGCAGCTGCTTCCCAAGCTAATTTTGATAAATGGTCCTTGTCAGCACAGGTGCTCTAGGAACCAGATGGAGCCATGAGTGGTTACAGAGGCATTGGAGAGGGCAGCTTTTTGATTCTGCTCAGTCAAAGCCAGGACACCATTAATTCAGCATAACAAAAAGCGCATTTGTTAAGCAAGAGCATGGAGGAAATGGGACTGAGCAGAAACACAAGGAGTATGACAGTGTCCTTTCCCTCCTTCTGGCAGAGCTCTTGCTACACCTACCAAGAGCTTGCTCCTGAGCTTCCCCCTCCCTGTGGGGAAAGCTGCCCTCTGACCCATGGCAGTTTTGCTTGAATGAGGGTTTTGGGATGAGGTACACTGCAGACAGTAATGCTGGCTGATGGGACTTTTTGTCTGAGGCAGAGTGCAGTGCAATTGGCTCAAGGAGCTGTGATGGTCCTTTCTGGAAACTGTGGTTTTGAGTGTAGGGTGTATTTGTGACTATTTACACTGACACAAACAGCTTCCACTCAGTAATGAACATTTAATTCCTCCCCAGTCCTAACTGTTTGGGGTGCTGGGGCTCCCTGGAACAGCTCCCTAAAATCTTGCTGCCTTCAGCAGGAGCTAGTGAGAGAAGTTCTTCAGTACTGAATACTGAAGTAACAAGGCATAATATTACTTTTAATTGTTTTTCCAGAACTGGTCCTGTGTTCTCCTCTTGAGGGTTTCAGGACTGGTGGTTCCAAAGAGCAACGCTCCCTTGTTATTCAGATATCTCAGTGGAAAGATTCACATGTCCCAAGATGAGCATGAGCTTAAGTGGTTTGGTGGATGAAAGCCAATTTGCTCAGCAGCATCCCTGTTGGATAAGGTGCCCACAAAATAGACAGAGAAGGTAGATTAAAAATCCATCCATCACACACAGCACATTTTACCTATCCAGGATCCTGCTCAGACGCATTAAGGATATATTTTAATTTCTCAGATGCAAAGTCATTCTGCTCTTAGTAATTTCAAACTCACAGAGGAAGATATGCTTTCAGGGAAACTCTTAGTGACCATAAGATAACTATCAGTGCTCATAAATGTATACATCAGGAAGAGATATAGAAGTATTAAGCACATTGGGCTTGAGTCAGAACTCACAGAAGTGTTATAAAGAGGCATAAAGCTTTGGTCCTGACTCACAGAAATGAATGCTAGATGAGGACTGCGGTGTTTGTATTTGGAGTACAAACACTTCAATAAAGAGGCAGCTAATGCAGTCATGACAACAAAAATAAAAGGCCACAAAGGAAACTGTGGCAGCACTTTTACTAAGATGTATGCACTCCTACTCATCACTAAAGTCCTGGGTTAAACTTTGCATTTATTTTCCTTTGTGTTGACCTTGGATTTTTAATCACTTTTCCGCAACCTTTCTCAGATGTCCTAATTACCGTTTTGTTCACATATGGGGGTTTTTTGCAAAAAGGCATTCATTATCACGATTTTCATAGCATTTCCATGCAACAGGAAAAACATAGGTCTGATTAAAAAATTAATTCATTGGGATTCTGCTTCCATAGTCTCATGCTTATTTCAGCAGTCACTTGAGTAACTTCATTAAAAAGTCAATCTTTCAAAATGTGATGCAGTGAGTTTTGGAGATATTTCACAGATATTCATGAATATGTCATTAAAGACATGTAAGTTACAGTTAGATAAATATAACTGTTGTACTTTTGCAACAGGAGAAGTGGAAGTAGAAAGGTGTGCAATGCAGAAACAAAGCAGTTCTGGAGTAAATTAAATAATAACACCAAATTAAACCAAGTTGAATTTCTTTCATTTCAAGAAAGACAACTGAACTGAAAACCTGAGAAACTGCTTTCCATTCTTTAACTGCTAAATAAAATACTCCATATCATTTTTAACTGGGATATTATTGTTAAAAATAGTCTATAGAAACTATAGACCCCCACATGAAAATGGCAATTGTTAGTCCCTGAAAACTTGTTAAAATAAAGGTAAAAAAACTGAAAAAGTATTATCAAGAATCTAAAGCCTAGGGGGGGAAAAAAAAACCCAAAAATTTAACAAGATGAAAATAATTAGATTTTTAATTGCAGCTTAATGGTGGGCAATGAAAAGATTAAGTGGACAGGGGACTAGTCAAGAGGCACTGTTTCCCACATACAGTAGCAGACCTGAGAAAAAGGCAGAGCAAGGGGCTGGCTGTGATCTCCCCAATATGCAGGTCACACAGGTGAAATAATTTGATGAGACACTTGGTGTAAGAGTGTGCAGAAACAGCAGTGTATTATTCCCTTGTCCTGTTCCTTGTGTATCACTTTGAGCTGGAGGAGGCGCTGGGATGGGTAAGTAACTGAGAAAGCAGAAGGACATAAAATAGAGTGTTTCCATGGATGGATAGGAATGTCTGGGGATTCCCCCTTTCCTTAAGGGGGATGTTGAGTTTTTTGTCCTATTTTCTTTCTTTTACAAATTATGTAATCAATCCTGAACCCATAAAAACTGCAGCATCTAAATTTTCAAACACAGCTGCATAATCAGAAACCAGACAAGTATAGGTTTAACAGTTTACAGCCACCTTACAGCAGGTGATCATCCTTAATGTCAGCTAAAGACTTCATCTTCTTAGGCAATCTGAACTGTAGCAATTCCAGATTTCTAGGAACCTCTTCCAAAATTTCCTAGGACTGCCAAATATGAACTATGAACTGGCATCAGATCACCACCCCTTTAAGCTCACCCCAGATCCCGTGGGGCTGTTTATCTGCTATCTACATCAAATTTGAGGGAAAAGGTAGAATTGGAATATCTATGAACATAGGGATTTTTGTCCCAACTTCTAAAAATAGAACAGAAAACCTCTTTAATTGTCCTTACTTCACCTGGAGCAATATGAATAGTGATGCTGGACAGTATAAATCAAATGCCAACCTTCACTATGTGAATATTTCACAGTCCATAAGTAGGGCCTTATCAAGAAATTACTGTTGCTATACATCTCCCTTTTCAGCCTTGCAGCAACAGTGACACTCAGGGGAAACACAATTTATAGAGTCTACAAACTACAGTGTCTGCACACTGAAGTGCTAAATTATACATGCTGTAAAAACAGTTACTGCTCTTTTATGGAATGATAAGTTTTGGAACCCCCCGAGTCCAACAAAGAATAGCCTCATAAAGCTAAATGATGAAAGGAGAACACAGAAAACCCAAGTTTTCTCATTAACAGCCAGAGATTTTTATTTTTTTTTTTATTGGATATAAGAAGACAAAAATCCTTGCAAAAGCATCTGTGACCAGTTACAGCCACTCAGGACATGGGGTGCATGGGCACTGAGGGAAGGGATACCCCTTCCAGCTACACCTGCATCTGATGAGCTGCAAGCCTCAGCCCATGGCTAGTCTTTACAAAGATGGAAGCCACAAAGCAGACATTTAGACCAGTCACTTATTTGCATCATGTCAAGATTTTAAAACATGGGACAGAAAATAGAGATGCTGGAAGTGATTGGAGAGAAGAGTATTGGACTGAAGTACACCCAGTTATAAGGATGTAGGATCAATTCTTTTTGGAAGGAAACAGTAGCACACAAGTATACAGACTGAAGAATATCATCCACAACTACCCATAAAAGAACACCACTGCAGGAGAATAGAAGAAAGCTTGTCTTGTTAACTGCTAAAATCATTATGTATTTGTTGACTGAGACAAAGGCAGGGCATTTTCAGCCACTGAAGATCTGCATCAAAGCATTGTGTCCACCACTTCAGCTGTCTCCAAATTGACCAGACTGGGAGAAGCAAAGAACTGCATCCCCACTATTTAGAGTAAAAGAGTAACACAAAAGGGGAAAAAAAAAACAAACAAAAAAAAAAACAAGCAGAAGTTGAATTAACTTTCTTCATGTATTAAGGAAGAATGATAGAAATGCTTTTATTTGCTTAGCAGAAGTGCCAGTTACAAGTATGCCAGTCCCACAAAAGGAGTTAGAGGCCTTTGAGTAGGTAAGTAGGATCTTTTTAAAAAAGGACAATAAGATGGTAAGAAAATGGGGAATCTGCCAAAACTGTATTTGAAGAAAAATTCTCTCGTAAGGTTAAATTTAATGAGATATTGTGAGTCATCATCACTCATTAGCCACAGAGACAGTGATGAATATTAAACTAATTATACATAACATTTCACACATCTCAAAATAATGCTCCCACACCATGTATTTTCCAGCCTGTGGATGCTCATATCTCCAGTGCTACTCAGTTATTGGATAAAATATTGAAGAATGCTCTTTCCATTTTAATTTTGAAAAGTCTGTTTATGTTTACAACTTGAGCAGGTAATTTTGTGCAGAATTTACTTATGGGTATATAGAAATTTTCCAAGCAGTAGCTGGTAAAAAAAAATAAATATAGTCATTAGTTTAGATAAAGTCCTTGTCTGCAGTGTTTGCTTCTTTAAATGGCATTGATGATTCCAAAGGTTTACATCACTGTTTTTTGTATCTGAACCATCAAGTCTTGGGTAAAATTGACGTGTGCCATTTTATATTAGAAGTTCATCTCATATGGATTTATCAGTGTTAAAAATATGAGATTGCTCATGTTCAGCAAGTAAATGAAAGTAAACTCAGCTTCATCACTGTACTTTTTCTGCTTCAGATCCCTGTGCCTTTAAACCAGAAGAAAAGGATAAAGCCCAGAGAAAATGCTTGTGAAGATTTTCTCTGCTTCCTTGGCTGAGGAAATATATTCATTTATCCTTCAGAGGTTTTCACTTTCTGGTGATACTCTGGGATTCAAAAATGTCTTTAGGTATTCCTGCTACAACAAAGATCAGAGTGAATAGGTTTTAGTCTCTGTCAGACTGGGACACTGACAGCTGCACATGACCCATGTCTCAGTTTGAGACTGCATTGATGCTCCACAACCTGAATTAGGCTGGCCATGAAATCACTCTTCATATCTAGGTCATGAAATCATATTCATATCTGAAGCTAGGAAACTGCAGCTTGTAAACAATATAAAAGTTTGTTTGTTTGTTTGTTTGTTTGTTTGTTTGTTTGTTTGTTTTAAATGGGATTCATCAATCTATTGTGGGTTAGCTCTCTGGACTCTTTCACCTTATAAGAGCAACAAAACAGTCACAGATTTGGCTTGATGTTTATCTGAAGCACAGAAAATCCATTCTGGACACTTTGGGAATTCCCAAATGTGTATAACAATTTGGATCTGATATTTGCCATAGATTTAATGCAATAGAGGCCCTTTATCTGTGATGTTAAAATATTGATTTACATTATGGACTGCAGCTGTTTCAGAAACTGTGCTCCCTGAGGCCAATTAGACCGACTGACCCAAACATCAGCAATAAACCAGACCTTTACTGTTTGGCAAAGGCTCACCCAGTTTTCTTTTTCTTGTTCCTCTGTCAGCTTTCAAAAAGCAGTCTTACACTTAGCACTACAGCTTTCTGGGTTTTCCAGAGCAATCTTCTGATAGGATGAAGTTTCCTGCAAGGAGACACTCAGTCTTTGGTTCAAGAGCAATTATTTTCCTAAACCCTGCAAAAATTTCTTAGGCCACAGTAATTTGTCAGAGAGAAGACAGAGCTAGCAGAAGGTTTTGCTGAAATTCCACTAAATGCCCATCATCAAAGACCTGCAATGTGGCAGGGACACAAAGAGGCAGAGTCTGTGATACGGTGGCTACAGCTCCTCACCCTACAGCATATCCAAGACATCAGTCTTGGGGAAATCCTGTGACAGCCATACTCTTCTCTTACACATACAGGATTTATTAGGAAAGTCTGAGAAACAATGTTCTGTAGCCTAGCAGGTAGGATGCTTTCCCTGAATAGAGAGTTCCTGGCTTTTTGTGAATGAGTACAATTACTAACCATAAAATTATCTGGCTTTAAACACACTCAGGTCTTCTGCTTCTTACACACCAAAGAAACATGACTTGCTAGGGCTGACAATAGGCAGGTACTCTAGGAGCTCCCTGAAGCACAAGCTCTTGTCTTAAGGGAGAGAAATGAAGAGACAGATGTGTCAAAGAGAAATCCAGGAGGTTTCTAAGGCTCTCAGCCACCCCCCTTCCACCATTGTGATGCTGCTGCTCATCGTATGTGGCAGAGCTGACAGGCTTTGTGACTAAGGCTGATTTAATCTTGCAACTACTTGGTATAGTTGGCAGCAACCATATTACAAGTAGATGCTATCAGAAGTATGTGAGCCACTAGCAGCAGTGCCCAAGCAGGTATTATACATACATCTGAAAGCACACAGGAGGAAAAAAACAACCAACCCAACCACCAATAATTTCTGGTTTTGTGCTTCTCTTCACATGAACAGTAGAAAACAGCATTTTCCTCGACTGCTTAGCAGTGATTTCCCACTTGGAGAGTCACATATAGGGCTGTTCTCAGGTGTCAGGGAACCTACAATAGCCACAGCAAAATGCAGTGTTTAATTGCTTTTTTTTCTGACACAGAGCATATTGCAATATTGCCACCTCCCTTCGGCCAAGGCAGGGGCACAGTTAGCACCTACAGAGTGGCAAGAAAGTATAGCAAAATCTGCCTTCTACTAAGTCAAGCACAGTAAAAACCAGATTCAAGTACCTAGCAGAAGCATGAAATTATACCTTGGAGTATGTTTTGTAAAGCTCTGACCTACTGAATTGAGTCTTACCTAGAAGCAACATTTTATTTACATGGCAGGAATTTACCTCAAGACTTTTTTTTGTTTGTTTGTTTACTATTATTACTACCAGGCTAAGTGTTTACTCTTAGTCCATCATTTTTATCTGTCAAGCTGGATCCTGAGCAGGGAAACAAGCACCTCAAAAACTCTAAACCAGATCATCAGAGCAAAGCAGGCACTCAACATATGGGAATCTGCTGCAAGACTCTATTTTATGGGGTATTGTTGCTGAAGGAAAACTCTTTGATCCCTTACTTCCACAGCACGTGAGCTGCAACGGACTAAGCAGACAGCAGATGTACTTACTAATTACTACTAATTGCTGCTGTCTAGACACCATGTGAAGACTAAACTACCAGCCTTGTTTACAAACCAGCAAATACCTGCACACTCCTCTCATATTATTCTGGATCACTGCATGCTGAGTTCACCAATGCTGAGCTTGCATACGTCAATGCCAGTAAGAACAACAGTAAATAATTTCTGCAGCAGCCTGGACAATTGCATAAAGTGAAGAGAACTGGACACTCGAGCCCTCTGTTGCTAACAATATTCATTTTCCTTTGTCAAATTCTTACTGTGTTTTTAGTAGTGTGCACTACAGGAGGAAGCAATTTTCTACATTAAACTCTCAGTCAAAGATCCAAGAATGAGGAATTCTCACAAAAGCTTCCAGCAGGCAAAATGCTGACATGGACTTTGTGGCACAAAACATTCAGCACTTTTAAAAAGTGGATCATTCACTTTTGTTTGATTTCTTTAACTGGTACCAGTTTAAGTAGTAAATATCAGAACCTACCATCATAATAATGCCAATGCAAAAACGCCTTGTGATGGCTTTCACAAAAAATACAATGTAGAAAAAACCCGAAATTCCACATGCTGACATTTTTTGCTATGCCTTTCTGAAAATAGTTTGCTACAGTTTTAAAGTCACAAGTCTGTGTTTATTCCACCTTTCCCCATCCTTCCTACAGAAACCAACATGCAGACTCAAGCATTAAGAATCAGGAATATCAAACACTTTATGTATCTTATCTCTGCCATGTGTTAGTGCATCTAACATCATTGTTCTGCCTCGTGATGTTTTCTCCCTTCTTAGCTGTCATAAAAGCTAAAGGCAGTATTTCATGCCTCAGATGGACAACATTTAAAAATAAACATTAATGGAACCTGCACAAGAATCTTCTAGCTGCATCACACCTGTCTTGCACAAGAAAACCTCCCAGATGAGACTGCATGACAGAGAGAGTTAAAGTGAGCAAAGGAAATAGCAAAAGAAATAACATGGAGGTACCTGGATATGAAGGAAGTAGAACAGAGTTTTAGAGGCAGGAAAAAAATGTATCCAGAGGGTACAAGCTAATGCATTGTTCTTTATGTGGAACTAGAGACTTTTTACAAAATTTCACTTACCTAAATGACAGAAGAGCTGCCATCAAGAAATGGTACCAGATGCTAAACTGAGCCTGAATTTAAATTGGAATTATTTAAAGCCAAGGTCTTTCTTAAAGTGTTAGGCTGTTGAGGCTAACAGGGAGATAGTAAAGTCCAGAAAAAGGTGTGTAACATTACTGTTTGCACATGGTTGTGAACTGATTTTTCTGACCCAAGGCTGGAATTACCCAAGTCAGCAATGACTGAGGCAACCCATTGCCAGCAGCCAGCCAGGCACGCACGGGTAAACGCTTCCTTGGGAATGGTGCAATTTGAGCAGTAAGGGTGCTGGTAGCTGCTTTCCAAATTTCCCAGGAGAACAGGGGGATGTGTCAAACTGGTGTAACCAGTGGCTGCCTCCTCTGTCAGTACCCCTCAGCCAAAGTATCTTCATTGCACAGCATGCCTGTGTTAGTTAACCTTGCCTTGTCACAGCACAGCTGGAAGCCCCTTGGGCTCAGGCCATGGCTGGAGGCAGGATCTGCACCCCTCATTGGCACAGGGCATCCGTATCCAAACATCCAGAAGAGAGGAGGTGTCCAAGGCATCACTTCCCTACACATGCTTTTTTCCCCTACTGTAATACATTTGATAATTCTTGGGTTTTTTTTCCTCTTAAATTCAGTATGATAACTGAAACATCAATGTTACTTTTCTGACTAGCTCAGCATTTGGAGTTTCAGAACTTATTTGAATTAAAAAGAATAATTGGTGAAAGGACGCGGAATTTTTCGGGCACTAAAAGAATCCCTCTTTTTACATGAATAAACAAAGGCATGTTTTTCAGGACACACAGGGGACCCAGCATCCAGGAACAGCTTTCCAGTGGATGGCTTTCTGCCTCCTTCATAGTAATATGACCCAAAAGCCCTTTGTTATTTAGTGACAATATAAACTTAGGTTTTTCCAGAAGCCTTGAAAAATTTTCCTTCTCTTTGAAACTTTGTAGATTTTTCACTTCTCTCTTCTTCAAAAATGCCTTGTCCACTCCTTTCTGCCCAGATCATCTGAATTTGTGGACAGCTTTTTATTGACCTTTTGTTTTTGTTGAAATTACATATTTTATTTTTTCTTATAGTTCCCTGAAATACAGAAAACAAAAAGAATCGTAGCACTTCATAATATATTCAACCTATTCAGTTATTCTCAAGACCTTTCTGCTTCAGAACAAAGTACATCTTCTGTTGTAGTTTGAAGCCTCAGCCCACATTTCCTTAAAAATAACTGAAGAAAAT
Organism: Parus major; assembly: GCF_001522545.3. Taxonomy (NCBI): domain Eukaryota; kingdom Metazoa; phylum Chordata; class Aves; order Passeriformes; family Paridae; genus Parus; species Parus major. The sequence goes on from NC_031799.1 coordinate 40,322,350, forward strand.
AAAAAATATAATAAGAACGTGGGTTGATGTTCAAGTTCACACAGTTCCTCTGTCCCCAGTTGGCCTCTCTCCAGCCCTCACAAGTCCCTAGACACATCTTACTTTTATTCTTGATGTTTCCACTGATGCCAGGTGGCTGATCTGTGTGTCTGGGCTTTGCAATACACAGCTACGTGCCTCCAAAGCACAAACTTTCCTCAGCAGGAATCATAAGGAACATTAGAGAAAAAAAAAACAACAACCCACCAAGTCCTAATCTGTACTCAGAGTCAGAAATTAAAGAGTACGAAGGACAGAAAAATGACATTGAATGCTGAGGGACTTGTTGATGGTAAATGAAACATATCTTGTTAATGCCTGTGTGTTAGACTGAGTCAGCCAAGAACCTGTTTGGAGCAGAAGACACTGGGGTTCTGCCACCAGCTGGGCATTGGCTTCTCTGAACCCACCAGAGGCTGCTGCTGTAGGCATGAGGGAACCCACTCTCTCCTCACGCAGAGATCCAAAGGAGTAACAACTCTTCGTATCTCTACTTGATTTCAGTACATACTAGAGGTCTTCAGAGCTCTCCGCCTCTCTCCATTGCCTGTCTTGTGAAGTTGCACCTTTATTTCAGGAACACCCACCAAAACATCCCCAAAGCACATGACTATCTGTCAAGGTACTCAATTGTCAAGAGAAACTTTAACAATTAGCTAGAGTTGAACCTAGCCTTTCAATACTTTATTGACACACCTACTTTGTAGCTTGATTCCCTCTGAAAAAACAGTTTGCATCCATTTTATTCTCCAGTCCCAGAAAACCATAGAGACTTTGCCCTGCTGTGGCTCCTATACATGAGCCTGGTGTCACCCAAATATCCAGGAGCTACCTCTGGTTTTATCATTGTTACACAGCCCCAGGCCATGCCCACTGCATTTGTTCACAGCCAGCATGAGCAGCAGCCAAGGCAAGCTGCTGTGTGAAACATGGGACGGAGCATGCAGCTTTATTTTTGCCTCACTTCCTCTTGGAACAGCAGCCATTTCAATGGAAGACCCCATCCTTAGCGCAGTGTGGGACAGTGTGGTGTGCTCCTCACACCCAGGTGCTGTGGGCACTCATCCCTCTGCTCTCGGGACTGCGGGGAGTGCCTGGTCTTAGAATGGACCCAACTCCTGGGATCAGCAGATTCTAGTGTTTATAAAGGTATTTCTTTTGTTTTCCAGAAATCAGCTTTCAGGAGACCATACCTAATGTTTAAGTAGTGACATTTTACCCAGGGAAAACTGAAGTGCTTTGCACTCTGCATAAGAGAAGAACAGGCTAGCACCACAACAATGTGCAGGCAGGATGAAATTACTGCCTGATTCCCATCTTCAGCTGTCTTCCTGGTGCAGCTGCTCCAGAAGGAGTGACTGTGTTTTTACAGACATGCTGGCTACCCAAATGTCAGCCAAGTTTACCTGCCACATGAACTACTGTTAAGGGGAGGAGAAAGCCACCAGAAAAGCAGAGCTCTTGCCCCAGGGAAGCTATTGAGCCTGGGTCAGCACAGACCAGGGGAGAACACTGAGGCAAGGACATGAGAGTCTCCCTGATGCCATGGAGATTTTGAATAAATGTTTCCTGGGCTGCACAAGTGGAACCAGGTGCATACAATTCCATTCTATCTCAGATGCTCACTGCAAGAGAATGCATTAGTGGGAAATATCTTATTTTGGGCCTTGTGAGGTATTCTGGATGTCCATGCAGAATGCTGAGCTCATACAGTCTAGGGGCCCCACTGAGGAGCACAGCACAGACCCACAAAATTATATAGTTGTGGGTACTCTTCCCACCATGATATTAGCCAGATGGCCTAGATGTAGCCTAGTGTAGATACACAGATTAGGGAAAGCAGTAAATCAAGAGGTGCTATAGCTAACCAGACATACAGAAATCATGAGTCATGCCCAGAATAACCCAGAGATAAGCTTTAAAACTGTAGGGTTTGAAAAGCATTTGACGGATGTTGTACTGCTTTTATTTTCCTGCCATTTCTTAAGATTTCACATGGACTTTGGTTGAATTCCAAGTAACCACATGGGTTAAAACTGATTTTTTTAAAAAAAGCTACATCTGTAAAGACCCTATAATAACTTCACTGATTCAGCTAAGACTTTTACAAAAAACAAAACCAAAACAATATTAGCAGGGGAGACTTCAGTACAATTGCAGAGACTGGTAGCATTGAAATGCCCCCAAGCTCACATTTAATGGAGACTACAACAGTAACAGCCTCACTGGCTTGAAGTCAGAGTAAATATCCATGGAGAAGTCATTATGTTACAGTTACCTCCCTGCAGCAGAGCATCATCTGACATGTCAACAACTTGAAAAGAACCTTTCTCCTCCAGGCAGCCTTCACCGCTTTATCTTAAAATAGGGCTGGATGTTCCCGTGTCCCTGACTTTTTAAGAAACACCAGCCTGGACTTTTTAACCTCCCTGTCCCAATTCTCTTGATAGTTTCGGTGACATAAATAAATCACAAGCTTTTAACTCATGTCTCTACTGCTTGGATTTGTTTTTTGGTTTTTTTTTTTTTTTGGGGGGGGGTGTGTGTGTGTGTATGTGTGTGTGTCAGTTCTATAGCTAAGCTATTGCTAAGAAAGCTGAAACTTAAATAAATATCTACACATAGTCACTGTATTCCCTATTGCTGCTCCACTGACAAAATCTGAAAACAAGGAAAAGTTGGACAGCCCTTGAACTGTTGTGGCACCACTACACTAAGCACAGATACAGCAAAATTAGATACAGCAACTGATTTGCCTCGGGCAGCCATAAAATAACTGGCATCCCACCCATTTGCGGTCTAGCATAATGGGGCTTCATGTTTAGTCACTCTGACCAAACAAACCCCTTTTTTAAATTTCACATGTTTTTAAACAAAGTCCAGCTCTCCCAGACTCTGTGAAAAGTAGCAATGCCGGAGGTCCTCATATTCTGTTTTCTTTTGAAAGTTGGGACATACCGCTGTATTTCCACCCCTATCACCTCAGCTTTCCTTGCACTCACTTTGTAGTGCTGCCTCATCTGTTGGTCCCAGGGAAACTTCCTCTGCTAATGCTCCTGGGAATAGAAGAGATTTGTAGCCAAACTGGTAGTAAGGCTGCGGTTACATGCATGTTTGCAAAGTTTGTTTTGTAAAGATTTAATCTGAGGCAAAGCGACTGGATGGAAGTTTCTGCTACTCTGGGCTGTGCACACATGCTTTGTCTGAAGTCTCCTTATCTTTGCCAGAAGATCCCGGCTCATATGACTGCATTATGAACTAACACAATACACATAAGTTGAATGATAAAAAGAAGTGGAAATGTTCAAAATTTTTTCAAGCTTTTAAAATACTTCAGACTCTGTAAATCTCTATAAATATGCAGCCAAAAAAAAGACCTATGTGGGGCTAAAAGGAAAAGAGCTCATTCTCTCACGCCCTCCTCCTCTCCCCACCAGCTCGCCCTGTAGGAGAGGACCTCTGTCCACATCTGGCAGAGAGAAAGACACAGCTGAAAGAAACCAAAAGCCAGACCCAAAGCTTGTTTATTTTTCAGAAGCTGCTGAGCTGGGTCAGGATGCACTTCTAAGAAAGGAAAAGCATGGAGGTACATCAGGAGCAGTGGGAAGTTTACAGCAGCCGTGGTTAGAAACCTGGGCAGCCAGCATTTGTGCACATGTGCCCTGCATTAGTGGTTCCCTGCCCAGAGGAAGGTTCCATGCCTTGAGGCCTGATAAGAAAAAGAAAACCAAACAAACAAAAATAAAATACATTTAGAAGTCTTCTGAAGATTTAATAGAGAAAGGGATTTGGTGCTATAGGGAGTTTTCAGAAAGAAATTATATAGTTGTAGAAAAAAGACACTGCTAAAGTAACTGAGTGAGTTACTTTACTAAAGTCCCCTTTGTAAATGGGAAAATTAATTACTAAGGCAGCAAGTAGTTTGGCTTAATTTTCTTAAATCTCTGGGTGAGAGTTTGAGCTAATCTTTTATTTGATTTGTTTAATTTGATCATAACACTTTAAAATCTGATATCTGTGTCATGACAGAGGATTATTATATCTGTGAAGGTGCTGCTAGTGTGCATGAACTGCAAATAGAGTTTCCAGATGAGCACTGCTTTGTTCTCTATTTTCATACATTCTGATATGGAATGATGCAACACTCCAGTCTTTCAATAAATTTAGGATTAGCTTTTTTTTTTCTTACAGTCAAATCACTTTCTTGCTTATTTAAGTGAGTCTTCCATTGCCAGCTTGCAATATCTATTAAAGAGAGTTCTGCTGCTTTCCAGTGTGCTGCAAACTGAAGGAAGCTATCAACTTCTTGTTTAGGTCAGGGTCTGCTCAGAAAACATCTCATCTTTAATTTGATACATTATGATGGTGGTTTCCACTGCTGCAGCTGCAAGGCTGTTTTAACCTCTCATGCAGCAGCACTGACTATGTGTAAACATCCATTTGTATGCTTCTCCAGAACTGAGATGACATGGCACATCATCAATTAAAGAGAGACAAAGATCATGGTGCATTTCAGACACATAACTCATCTTTCTCATGTAGTACTCCATTTCCAGAGATTTCTTCCTTTGCCTGTCAACTACATCCTACTGTCTTGCAACAGCATAATTCCTTTGACCTCAGCCTTATTGTAAAGTAGAGTCCAGTTTCATATTTCATAGTTTTCATGCAAAAAAACCCCAAACAATAACATGCATTTAAATACCTCTCTCGGTTTACTTCTCCTCCTAGGTATGTGCTCATTACATACTTACTACAGTATCTGGGCATCTATATGGGCTGTAGATATTTAGGAAGTTCTAGTTATACTTGTATTCTGGCATTCCTTGACTGTCCCACAGCTTAGGCACAGTGCACCTTTGTTTACAAACTTTCCACCCTGCTGCATTTGTCATCTCAGCTTCCAAAACCCAACGTTTTTCTATAAGCTGGAGCAAAGTGAACAAAACCTGTTTCACCAATCTTTCAGGCCAAAGGTTGGGTCCCTGTTTTCTCCTATTTCAATGCCATCCTCAGTTTGCATGGAGGGTATGGGCATTACTGAAACATAAAGTGATGATAAGGATACAATGGGAGAATAGAAAACCAATCACACATAATAAGTTCATCCCTCCACAACAAACACCGTGAGAAAGACATTTTCCCACTGAAAAATTCCACAGGAAATAAGAAAAACCATCAGCAGTTTGATATGATGGAACTATATTTTTCTTTTTTCTTTTTCAAATGGAACTCTTTTCTTTTTGTATGGGATTTTAATGGGTATTTAAACAATTTGGTTTGTTAGTCTGCAACAGATGACACCAAGGATCTTCATGACCAGCCCTCAGAGCAAATACTTGCAAATATTAAGGCAGCACAAGTGGTGTGACTTAAATGAAGGCACTCTAAATAATCTCTTAAACCACCCAACTTTACAAACCCACAGTCAGGGGATTGCCTTGAATCCATTATACATGTTTTTATTTTCTTCCTTGTATGGATTTCTGTGAACACTAGGAAGTCACATCCATTCCCACTAACTCCAGACTCTGGCCCTGTGTACAATGGCAATCAGACACAATATTGCAGATTTGCTCTCAGTCCATGAAAGCTCAGGAGAGCAGCCAAAGACAAGCAGGGGTCTATTTTCAGTCCCCTACTTTTCAGTAGGAGCCCTTAGGTTTTGACCACACTGCTCAGTGTCCTGTTGTAGGTCATGGTACTTCTGGATAACAGCAGTTACCCTAATATGCTTGCAGCACAGGCATCTGTCCATTGACAGCTTCTGTGCAACTAGTGAAGGAATGCTGTAGTTTGTTTTAGGGGCAAAATAAAAAAAAATATAGGTGCACTGGAAAGCAGACAGGTAGCCCTGTCACTTAGAAACCAGCATTCACATAGGTGAAGTGAAAAATGCACAGTCAAAATATAGACAAGAGTTACAAAAGTGTTAAAAATCAGTAAGGAGCAATAAAACCATAATTCTATTTATCTATAGCTCATATCAGTTTCAGGAGACTTCAACTCTCTGCCTATGAAGCACTTACCTGGATTTAGAACTAATTTCTTGCACACTCTTCTTTGTGTCTTTAAAGAGACGAATCAGATACAGGGAACATTTAACTGTTAAGCAAACTGGTGCTGTATTCTTCTTTAAATCTGTCCTTCCTATCCCTGAATGATCCATATTTCAGTAAAGGTATTAATTTCAACCTTTTGCTTCTGGCTGAAAACCTTTCTTTATCCATGACATTTATTCAAAAACCTTGGGCACACCTGGGGAAAGCCACTTCCTGCTCAAGTGATGGCAGCCTGATTCAGAGGGAAACTGAAGCACAAAGATCTCTGGCCACTCTTTCTGGAAAATATTAAAAATAACTCTTTGCCACCTTCTTTTTTTTACTCAGTTAATTTCCACAGTGGTGATAATGCCCTCGGCCACCCAAACACGAATTGGGTGCTGCTTGATACAGCCCTGCAGCCTGGAGAAAAGACCACAGGTGTGGCCTCTGGAATGCAAATGATTGAAACAGCACTGCTCAAAGGATCAAGCTTTGCAAAGCACTGTTGCACTTGGCAGAGAGCGCACAGCAGTGTTCTGATACTCTGAGTTAGTTTTCTGTGTGTCCTCTGCTCCTGGCAATGAGGGCACTGGGACATCATGCAGAGATCAGCAGAGACCTCAATGCCATGGGTGGTGTGCATAAAGCTCAGTCCTTCAGAGGCCTCTGTGTGGCCTCCTCTACTGACATAGCATGCTATGTATGGTAGTATTTATTCATCAAAGTCTTGATACTCAAGGCAAGATGTTGATAGAAATAGTTTTGGTTGAAGGTAGAGGATGTCTTTAGCAAAGCTATTTATCATTTTAGAGTCCCACTGCTTCATCAATAAGATTTTATTAACAGAACAAACCTTCAGTAATTACTGAAGACAAAAACCAGCTCACATCCAAACACCACAGCCAAATACGCTGCCAGCAGTACAGTTACAAGCTCCTACATATATATCATAATTTATGGCTATGGACAAAATAATTAGCAAGAAAAGTGTTATATTGAAAGCAAAGAGATGCATAGATGTAGTGAAGGATGAAAGTGTGGAGCCAGCAGTTAGGTGGGCTGTTCCCTGAATCTTCTTATGCAGCAGAATATTCACACACAGAAATGGTATGAGTAGTACTGCCTTGGCTTGGATGCACACTGATTTTTGTGGCTGACTTAATTCACTGTCACCCAGTTACAACTTCAGTAAAGCATTAAAGACAGTGAACTGCATTTTGAAAATAAGCATAAACAGTGTCGCAAACTAAAACCTCAGAAAGCATTGCCAGAAAGGATGTGGTAAACATCTGTCAGCCTGCATCCTTTTAAAAAAATACCCAGGGGAAGTACATTTCATTACTGACTATGCATAATTACCGCAAGCTTAACCTTTTCATTGAATAATTGAGTATCCTTCATATTCTGAACCAGATGAATGGTTTCTGAGAGCTGTTAGGGAGATTAGACTGCTTGTAAATAATCCTGGCATCCATCTATTTTGTTCTCCTCTCCAGAAAAAAGAACTCCATCAATGAAGGAAGATCACTCCAGAGGGACCAGTTTCAGAGCAGTGGTTTATGTAGTCACAGTTGTTCTGGGGATGTTGAATCACTCAAGAAAAAGATTAGTTTCTAATGACTAAGAGTTATGCATTATATTTATTCTAGCATATTTTGGAGCAACCTTGCTTTTCTCTTTTCCAATATGACTCACTGCACTTAAAAAAAAAAAAGAAAGAAAGAAAGAGAAAAAAGCTAAAAACTTCCTGTCTATACAAAGCATTATTATTTGAACTGCAACATTCACATAATATACTTTACCTGAAATTATATATGTATATTCTCTCCATCTTGACACAATTTTAACTTTGCCTCTGAAAACTGAATGAGGCTATATGCCAAGAGGACAGAGGTACATATAACTATATGTTTGCAAATCTCAGAAGGGTAGCTGTGTCCTGGCAACCTGTATTTGCTTTGCAGCCAGTCTATTTCCAAAAATCTCCTGCTCTATTGCCGGATGAAGGAGTCATGAAGGAGTGAGAAGCAGGAGAGAAAGCCATTGCCCAGCACCTCAGCTAGAGTTTGTATTTTGTGTAATTTAGGTTAGGATTTTAAATACCCCAGAGAAATACATTTTTCAGTTTTTAGACCAAGGGAAAAAAGAAGTGGTGTTATGACCCAGGTAATTTCCTTACAGTTAACTGAGGTACCTAAGGTAGATGCATCTTCATCTGAGATTGTTCTGCCATGAGTGATATAGAGAGAAGCCTTGCAGGGAAGCTTGTTGACCAGGTCTTGGGACAGGAGTGTGTGCACACATGTGTATGTGTGCATGTGTCCCTCCAAAAGGCTGCTCTCCCAGAACTAACACCTTAGCTAAGTGCCTACTGTGGCAGAGCACAAATTCAGCAATGAGCTATCAGGGTCTTTCCTGACACAACAAGGAAAAGAATTACGTGAAGTACTGGATTTGTATTTATGTACTTAGCAGTTCCTAAGAGTCTGCAGAAGGATGCAGGTGTAATTTACAGATCTATATTTATTCCTCTACAAGATGAAAATGCTGGGGCCTCTTTTCATGCCAGTGACCCTTTACAGCCCTGACATATAGTTTCAAATTGAATGAGCTCAAAGAGTCTTGAGACAAAAAATTGCCCAAATGACTGGATGTGTATTGCAAGTAACAAAGCCTTTTACTTCAGTCTTGCTCTTAGAAACAGCAGCACGATGCAAGATGAGCCTTATTCCTCTAGTCAGACATTCTGGCCTAACCTGTTTGGCATTTCTGTGAAATCATGGCCAGAAGTACAAGATTTGATTCTTCACAAAATCAGCAATCAAAATCTAATCATTAGTTTGCGTATGTCTGTGCTATTCCACATAAGCATCTGACTAACACATGATTGCTCAAGGAGAATTAGAAGTGGCTGTGTGCTGTGCCCAACCAAAATACTACAGTTAGACAAAATACTACAACTAGAAGTAGGAACTAGATTAGATATGGTAGAAAGCTTCTGTGGCTTTGCTTCTGCAAGATACTGCTAGAATGCACTTGATAACTCTGCTCTATCAGGTGATATACTACCTCCATGTCAAGTGACCATGAATAGTTGTTATGCAACAGGACAATTGCTGTTTTATTACCTATTCATTTTATGTTCATAAAACTTCCTTGTACTTTCTACAAAATAAATGGGAGTATAACAGATGTACTGTGCTAACAATTTAATTATTGTGTTTGGGGGTTTTGTTTGATTGATTGGTTGATGGTTTGGTTTGGTTTTTGTTCTGCAAAAGCAATAATCTTTCTAGGTCTCAAAAGCTTTCCTTCTTCCTGGAAAACTCTCTACTGGAGACCAGAGCAGAAACTTTCCTGGATAAAAACCCATTTGTAGCTGTTTTCACCTGCAATTCCTGCACCTGCGTATCTAGGATCAAGGTAGATTGTCCATCTCACTCCCTCATATCCTCTCTGTGGTGCCACAGGTAAAGCTGCAGGGTACCCTGCGGTGTGGACCTTCTATGTTCCCACTCTTGAGCAAAAGGACACCTGCTGTCAGCTGGTGAAGTACAGGCCTGTACAGGTGGGGAGCAGGACATATTCCTCTGAATTGCTGCAACTCATGAGTCAGTTTATCTGTCAGTTTATCTATCAGTTTCTCCACAGCTTAAACAATGGAGGAAGGAATACTCTCTTCATATTCCCAGAGTTGCCAAATCACGTTACTAACTGCTGGTGGTGCATAGCCTTTTCAAAAAGTTGTTGCCAAGGGGTCAGCATGTACTGTAGCTGCACTCTGTATAAATTTCCTCCACAAAGTTCATTGATGTAAGAGTCATCTGGATCTGTGGGGAGCTGCATGTTGTCTGGCTCAAAATATTTAATTTCTCTCCCATATTTCATTTCCCTCAGTTATTGAATACCTTTCTCTATTGTGGTCCATCTGCCTGAGTTACATGAAAGATCATCTTTATAGGAATAATTTTCCCTCACACTTGATAAGAGTCTTCTTCAGCAACTTGTGGACTTCAATCTCCTAAGGAATTTTGTCTTTTTTTCCCTTTTTTTGGTCAATGCCTGGCTCCTTAGCAAGTGATGCCAGCTGCCTGGCTACCTTACCCTCTAACTCTACATTGTTGTCTCCATTACTCCATCTACTCCAGCACTGGAGTAGCCAGGCAGAAAAATGCTCACATGGATGATGGCTGAAATCTTTTATTGGCTTCTGCAGCTCACTCAGAGAGAGGGATTGAGTTGTGGTTGTCTCTTCTGTCTCCTCTTCCAATTCCAGTGATAGCCTTGATGATGGCCCTGAAAATCACCCTTGTAATGGTTCTGCTTCTTCCTCCTCTTTGCTCTCCCTGTCCTCCTTGACTGTTTTTGCTGAAGCTTTTTTACCAGTTGACTTTTGTGTGCTTTTCTGCCTCTCTGCAGCGGCAGCTGTTGGTTCTGTTCCAGTGGTTTCAGCGGCAGTGCCTGGCGCTGGCGCTGCAGCAGCCGCAGTGTCTGTCGCGGTGTGGCAGCAGCTGCAGGGCCTGCAGCATCTCACTGTCAGATTCAGAGACCCTCCTGAGGCCACTGAGCAGGGCTGAGCATGGCTCAATAGGCCTGGCCAGGCCACAGCACTGTGCAGTCTTTTGGGTCCTCTCTGGAGTGACAGCACTCTTTCTAAAGAAATATTTTATTAGTTTTTCTGGATTCTGAATTTGTTCAAGGGTAAGGTACAAACACATTGGAGGTGTCCACTGCCCCAAGTACTTGCTCAAACACTCCTCACCATTCCAAACTATCCAACCTTTGTGCAGATCTTTGGGTAATATTCTGAATTACTTGTCTAACTTTAAACAAGACCTGAACCATATGCAATAATATGCTGGCTTCTAACAAAATAACCAGATTGGTTTCAAGGGTAGTCAAAGGATATTCAAAAATCTTTAAAATTCACAACTATTGTAATCAGCCTGGAAGACAAGGAAAGAAAAAAGGAGGGGAAAAAGATAGGAAGGTATCTCTGTCACAGTTTGTTCCTCTGAGAAGAAAGAAACAAAGATGTGATTATTAATCATTCCCAGTAGATGACTCTCAAAATATAGAGATGCCTTCAATACTGAATACAGACACAGGATTGGTGTCCTGAGGAGAGACATTGTCACAGAATAAGCCCATGCTGTGAAATACCACAGATAACAGAAACTTCAAGTGAGGTATTACCAGTATAAGAGAGACCAAACAAATATGAGAGAAAATACATCTGCATTGTAACTAAAAACTGCTAAACCAATACAATGAATGTTTCCTTTTAACATGCTCTGGTCAGATCTGTTGTTAACTCAACCCTTTGTGTTCAATATTGGGCATCCAAAAGGATCATTGTGGTTTAATCCCAAAAGGAAGAGAAAGCCCCAGAAGCCACACGCTCAAACCCCCTTTCTACTCACCCCCCACCACAGTGGAAGGGAAGGAGAATCAAAGTAAAACTTACAGGTTGAGATAAGAACGATTTAATGATGAAAAATTAAGTGAAACACAATACCAATGGTAAACGATGATGATAATAATGACAATAAAAAAGAAACAAGTGGTGCAAAATGCAATTGCTCACCACCAATGACGAGTCCCCTCCACCCTAAACCCAGATAGATGCCCTCTTCCCCATAAGTCCCCCCAGTTGATATACTGGCATGACATTCTGTGGTGTGGAACATCCCTTTGGTCAGTTCACATCACCTGTCCCAGCTGTGCTCCCTCAAAGGTTTTTTTGCATCCAGCCTCTCTGGCAAAGCATGAGAGAAAAAAAAGTCCTTGACTCAGGATAAACACAACTTAGCAAAACCCAAAACATCAGTGTGTTATCAACACTGCTCCCTTTCTGAATACAAAACACAGCAGTGTAACAGCCGCTGAGCAGAAATTAACTCTGTTCTAGCTGAAAACAGGACAATGAGATAGGAGTGACTTTGGAATGGCATGGCCTCATGCTACTGCAAACACATCCCAGGGATGTGCCCAGACATCACAGGCCCACTGCACTCCTAGGGCTGGGAGGCTTCAGTTGCACGTGTAGCTGCTTTAGATCACATTAATTGGAGTTTTGTGGAAATCTCAAAACAGAAAGAAGGAAGCCTCCTGGTGGCTTCATTTATGTGTGATCCAGGCCAGCTTACAAGAACATGAAAGGAAATTCTTCTTGCCATGACTCCATGAACAGAGCTATTGGGGTTTCCTGTTAAATTTTTTTGCTTGGTAGCCATGAAGAACACTCCATACAGTATTTATGAAACATTAGAAATTTGTACTCCTTCTCAATTCTCCTTCCACTATCTCCTGTCACTTGAAGACCTTTTGAGAGCTACTCTAACCTATCTGTGTCAGGAGTTGACTATAGGACAATGGGCGAGCCTGTAACAACTGTGGTTCATGCTTAAATCAAATCCCTTAAATATTCATTTCAGGCAGCTTACCAGGAATCAAAAGACTCAGTTTTAATTGCATTCTGCCTGAAATTTATTATCAGCTGGCACCTCAGATTGTTTTTAAGGTCTGCCTCCAAAGTAATCATACTCTGCACACCCACTGCAAGAGCAAAATTTATTTCTCAAAAATATAACAAAGGCATTTCACAACCTGAAAACTTGCATGTCAAAGAAACTGGATAAATCTGTTGTACTTTCTCCTCACAGCCTTGTGACTGCTGATTTTTGTCTCCTTTTATGCTTTAAGCTGTTTAATATTGGTAATCAAACAACTCCCGATGAAGAAAAATGAACGCAAATTCATTTTCTGACAAGATTTCCTGTGCCAAGGATCACAGCAATGAGCAACACGGTAATGCTGCATGTCCACACAGGCTTCTCTCACAGTCTGCCTTGGGTCTGTGCCAGTTGTAGGCAGAATTAAAGAGAGATTAGTACAAAGCAGAGAACTCAAAGGTGAGCTTTAACACAGATTTGCTTGGCTGATTGCTTTTTGCCTATCACACCCTTTACACGGGGTTATGCTGTCAGATTTCATACCTGTTGGACTGTGTCTGAAAATGCCTCCGGCTCTCCCAGCACAATGAGGCATGGAGGGCTGGGCTGGCAGCCCCTTCAGAGCCAGTCCTGACTATATCCTCCTAAGGTGGCCAAGAAAGGCGCCCCAGCAACATTGCTGGTGTGTTATTCCACCCCAAAAAATCTCAGGGTTACTCTTTAGAACTTCCCCTCCACCATCCCAGCAGGATGCAAATGAATCCAAGAAGCAAAAAAATCCTCCCTCTCCCACAGCAGTGTGCAGTGCTCCTTGCAAGGGCATTGTGCCAGGCCACCAATTGTGCTGTGCTTAATCTCAGTTATTTTTACAGCATTTCTTGTAATTGTCAAAGATGCATTAGATGTTTAACCTTGATTGTGGCAGTTTGATGTTGTTTGTTCAAAAGCCGTGCTATGAGAGCTGAGGTAAATAAATTTTTTTGCATCACATTGTAATGAAAACTTCTGCCATACCACCTCAGCCAACTTGCATACTAACACATTGGCAATTTTTAAAATAAAACTAAAAAGGCTCAGTGGAACTGCCTGTGCTTTTATTTTAGACACAATAGGAACCTAACCTTCATGTAGGAAATCACAAAGAGAAAACAAAAATATGTCACAAATACAAACACCTTGGCACCTTTCCACTGTTCAACACAATTTACAAAATACTTTGAGTGAATAAAGCATTAGTTTGTAAAACATCATCTAATTTTGTTCTCAGATTAACAATTAAACAGGAACCACCTCTGATTCACTGTAGACAAGCAGTAATTTAAACAAACTTTATAGTTAAGGCTTATTTAGACTTTGTTGCTTGGTCAGTCTGAGGTGCACTGCTTAAAAATATGTTTTGCAAACTATTCTGAACAGCACAGAACTCATGCAGGGACATCTGTCCATCTTCCAAAATCACATTTATTTCTGCATTACTCAGGTGGGAATTACTAGCTCCTTTCCCTCACCTGAGTGCTCAGTAAAATGACTCATAACACTGCAGAAATAAAATACAAGTCCTCTGCCCAAGAAGGAATGAAAGAATTTCAATCCCACAGATGTTTCTGAGTACAAGTCTTCCACTTGCAACCAAAAAAGCAATTCAGACCTTTCAAAGTTCCCAGTGTCATAGACCATTTAGGATTTCCCAACACTAGGATATAAACATAATCTAAATATAGGCATAACATAAACACTAGGAAATTTTTCAAGGCCGTCAAACACACTTCAAAATAATAACAGGTAATAATATTTTCGGCACATAAAGAAATGTTTCCCAGCAAAGACCACCCATATGTTTTGTATCAATACACTGGGACACACTCAGGATCTCCCACTGTAAAAATCTCCCAAGGCTCTGGAGTAAAAGAAAAGAACTATTACACAGAAAAGGAGCAATACACACCCCAAGCCCTACAGAACCATGTCTCTGCCTACTCACACTGAACCAGTTCATTACTAATTTTAACCAGAGATGGTGGACTTCCAGACAATGGCTGCACTTTACTTCACAGGAAGCTGAACTCCTCTGAAGGTGTCTGTTGTGCAGAAATGGCACATTTCTTGCTGGAAGAAATTCTGCACATCACCAGTAACATGGCCTTTGACACCTAGAAATTGACCTGTCCCTGTTCACTGTGACAGGTCCTTGGCTTCATTCTGCCACAGATTCTATTTCTTTATAGTCAAACACAGAAGCATTTCTTCAGAATGTGCAACAACTCTAGGGAAAGCCTGAGAAATTTCTCTTTGGTTTCAAGTCCCTAATCAGGCCACTCGTATCAGACTAGTACTGAAGGAGCCTAAAGAATCCATTTGTCTTTGTGCTGCTTTTTTAATGAATGCCACAAAAGATTAATGAATGACTGTGATAAAGAAGATATTCCACAGATAGTAGAGAAGGTAAGCAACACAAAAGTCAAGAAAAAGCAGAACACAAGAATTAAGAATATCTGCTAGAGAAAAGGGGGAAAAAACCTCTACACTCTTCAAGAGACATTTTCTACCAATAAGTCTGAGTTTATCTCTGAGACAATATGCTCATGAAAACTTCTGTTGCTTTGCACACACACACATTCCCCCTCCTGCAATTCTCCACAGTTCATCCATTAAAGTAGCCACTCTCACTCAAGTCGTCCACCCCCTGTATATTTATAGCACTTCTGCTATTAATTCACTCCTTTTGTGGGTGATCTCTTGAGATATGCTTCCCCCTGCATCCTGTGATTATTCATGACAGCTAAAAATAGTCAGCTGAGTGGGTCGGCACATCCCTTCCCCCTCTCTGAAGCAGATCTAATCTACACAAATACTCTGGTCTTTGTTGGCTGAGTGGGGACGTCTTCACCGCTGTAAGAAGACACTTGAAGAGGATGTTGCTGAGACTACAGTATTTGATGAAATAAAATTAGTGAGGTACTTCTCCAGCTCTCCTGGGGAAGAGAAAGAGAAGGAATAGAGTCTTGTATAAAGTGCAGGCAGATGCTTTGTCTTTGCAGCCTCATTCGACCCATAGCATTTGTGAGGAAAGCTTCTCAACTCTCTTATCTCTAACAAGTGGTTCTACCTGGAATCATGTCACATTCCACAACAACTGTTAAGACACTGTCATTTCTTTTCCTTCTGTGCTAGGGAATCATGCCCAATTATCCAACCTTGTAACAGGAAGAATTCATATCAAACAAACTATTTTAAGCCACATTATTTTAAGCTGGCCATATATTAGAGGACCTTAACTGATAGGACAGTAACCAAGGTTCAACAGAAAACTCACCAAACAAGCTTGGAAAAATATCAGCCACTGTCAGCATGACCATTAGTTAGTGCAGGACAGCAAATACAGATCACAGAAACTCTCCAAAATGAAATCATGGGTGTCTTCAGAGCTTACAGTGGTAGGGAGCCATGTCACCTCATACACCTCTGGTATCTATTATTATAGTCCACATTCTGTCATATGCATATCTCTTGAAGACTGCAAGAATATGCTCAAAATCTTCTTAGAGCAAGAGACACAACGTCTATCAGATGCAATTCCAAAACAAGCAACATTTTTTTTAATTTCTTCTCTTTAAATAGCTGAGAAAAAAAAGTAAATCTACAAATACCACCATATAAATAATTTCAAGTGAACAAATTTATACAAAGACCCAGTTCTGTCCAGAGCCCTAAAAGAACTACAGATTGCTCACATAGAAAACTTCTGCTTATGTAGATCTTACAAAACTACTCTAAAAGGACAAACAAACCACTTTCTAGTGACACAACAGTTGGTGTTTTCAGATTCATCTGAAGGCTACCTGCTGATTAAACACATAGAAAGAAAACAAAGAGAAGAATGCAAAAGGCATGAGATGTACACACAGAAATTCAGAATGTTTTCACTCAGGCTACAAAATCACAAAAACATTTGCAAATATATAAATACAAAGCATATTTTGAAATCACCAAACAGTACTCAAAGTAATGCAAATTTTGTTTCAAAGCTCATCTATAAACTGTTTTATACATACATTATGGATGGGATTTCTTAGGACAAAACACCCTTTAAATGGTATTTCTACTTGCCCAGAGTTCTTGGAAATGTGGTGTGTATCAAAGGAAGGTATCACAAAAGTATCAGACCTTTTTCAGTTGTTCCTACATCTTTCCCTGTGCATCAAAATCCTGATTCATAGAACATCCAAGTAATGCCACTAACAAAATATAGTTTCTGCATAAGTAGGTTTCAAAGCATTAGATGCTGAAGTCAGATAGTGTGGGCCCCAGCCAACAAGAAAATTTCTATCAATTTCAGTGTCTTCAGGCTGAAGTTTTGACCAGAAATTTGGACCTGGAATGCATCATTTCTGAACCATCATCAAATTAATAGTTGAAAATAAGAACGTTTCATTTGCTGCTTCATAAAGTAACTGAGGAAATTAAGTGAAAACTGTAAAATTGATTTATAAGTACAAACCCTACAGAATTAATTTCTTATGCAAATCTCCAAAGCCTGAAAATAAACACAAATGCTGCAAATAATTTTGCTCCGCAGCCACTATCATGTGTTACTTCTTTGTCTTCCAGCACAAAGACAGCTCTGTCTGGAGGCAGCATGAGACAATGACATATAAGAAAATAAATGGATGAAAACCAGCATTTGCAAAGAAAAGGTGGTTGATACAGACACAAGGATTAACCCCACACAGCCACTATGCACAGTCTAAGTGAGCATGGGCACGTATAGCTTCCAACAGAATTAACAGTGGTAAGGTGCTTTAAATGAGAATGGAATACAGTCATTCATTTACTGATCTCTCTCCTTGTGTCTGACACAGAGAGTCTGTGCCCGTGTAGACCAAAAGACAATGCTGCTGTTAGATAAAATATCATGCCACAGATCTCCTGATAAGCTCTTAGCAGAACAACGTTTTTGATGTGTTCACAGCCCCAGTGACAACTCTGCGTGTTGACATCCACTCCTAGACACACTGGTCTTTGACTACAAATTTGCACTGGTCTAGGTTCCACAGACCTTGGGAGTACTGTAGCATCAAACCCCTCCAGGTTTTTGCAATAACAGCATATTCATTTGCTATTGAAAATTAATACTAAAATAAAAAGATACACAGGAAAGTGATATAGTAGTAGTAGTAGTAGTAGTAGTAGTAGTAGTAGTAGTAGTAGTAGTAGTAGTAGTAGTAGTAGTAGTAGTAGTAGTAGTAGTAATAGTAATTTGATGCAGAAACCGATTTTTGTCAATGAAATAGTAATGTAAGAGATTCTTATAAGTGTATATCTGTACTTTTTTAGGAACAAATACCACAAATATCAAACAGCACTCAGAATGAGATGTAATCAGCTTCTTACATCTTTATCTCATTATATAAAATTTTATCCTACATACAATTTACTTAGAAGACTATTCTTTGTAGGAAATGAAAGCATTAGCAAGATTTACCAGCCTTTACGCAATTCCAGGAAAAACAGAATGAGTGTTGAAGAAATTACAGACAAATATGACAGATTTGGATTCAATTTCATGTTGAAGACTGCTCTCTGGTCTTCCCTGCCTAACCTGAGTTCCTGAGGCTTCCAGCTGCTTGGGGCTGAGGTGTAAATGTGCAAGCAGTCCTCTGCCTTGGGCTCATTCTGTTTCCTATGCCATTCTGCTTCCTATGGTGCCTGTCCCAGCGGGGTGGGTGGGGAGGGTGTATAAACAAGGCAGAGATCTGAAATTGCACGCAGCCAAAAGCCATGGATGCTGAGACATATACTTGCCTCTTTTGCACTAATGTATTACAGCAACTTACAGCAATGATGGTCTTGCTGCAGGGAGGGTGTTTAGCTCCCCTTTTCATTGCCCTCCCCAGTGCATGCACAATTGCCCAGTAACAACTGGAGGGGTGCCACTGGTAACTATTCTGTGTCCATACATGCTACATGACCATCAGCACAGATGCAAATGAAAGATTTGTGTTCCAGAACCAGAGAGCTCTGTATTTAAGCTAAATAAGGCTTTGATTATGCCTTTTCTTCCCAGGCTTGCCAATGGGTGGGGCATAAATAACACTATTCCAAAAACATCCCAGAAAATAACATGCCCTGGAGACACACATTCCTACTCTTCTCTGGAGGTGGGAAAAATTACTATGAGCAATGTTTCTCCTCAGGTGATAGATCCACCACCTCAGATATGAGGTGACCCATGAACTGCATCTAGTTCCACATGCATTTACTTTCAGCTCTGCCAAAGACTCCAGAGACAGGGTTTGATAGACACCATCACGCTTAAACAAGTTGCTCCTGCTCCAGCAGACACCTGGGAGCATGTGAGCTGTAGCACTAAACCAACAGAAAGCTACTTTTTGGTACTACTGATGTGTTAAATATTGGTGTCTTTAGAAGACTTTTAAAGGAGTAGGAATGAGCAGAAAAGACATATGAAGGAAGCAGGCAGAAGGCACGGAGAGTCTGAATATTGGCAAAAGAAGATGGGTGTCAGAGCTTTCAAGCCTAAGAGAAAACTTAGAGCTATAGAAATATGTAGGAATATAGGAAAACTCGTATTGGGAAACTGAATAGTAAAAAAAGATTCAGTAGCTGGAGAACCTGACATTCTGAAAAAGGTAAGGTGTGAGAAAGAACACAAATGAGAAGATAAGGGTAAAGAGGAGCCTTAAGAAATTGGAGGACCTTTAATATCAGTGGGGATCTTTGTGTTGTGTGGGCATAAAAAAGCAAATATTTCATCTTATTTGTACACTGCCATGCAGAAAATGGCTTAGTGTGAAAGAAGTTAATAAGTAACTTAAGTGTATAGCATGCAGTGAGGACATGAGCCTGAGCTGCAACCCTGAATCCCACAGAGAGGATTAGGTAGTTGGTATGATACCAGTATTAGGTACTGCAGAGGTAATCACCAGGGTGTCACCAGGAATGTCACTAAGAATATGCATTACTTAGCAGAGCCAGTGACAGAGCAGTGTGCCCTGCAAGAGCAAGCAATGAGGATGCCAGTGTCTGGGTGACAAAGTGGGTGGCACACAGCACAGCCTCACATCACACACTCTCAAGAGGAACAGTGAAAGACACGTTCCCAACTTTAAAACGATTTTATGTGCAGGTATGGACGGCATCATGTGGATATGTGTGAAAGCATCTTGCAGGCTCACACATCTTCAGGTCTTCTTCCACCAGCAATCCTACTCCACTCAGCAACACAATCCTCAGTCTTGCCTGCAGGCCATATTGCCATCTGGGCACTATTTACACAGACCCTTACTGTGACACTTCAGCCATCATGTTCCATGAAACAGCAACAAACACCCCATCCATTAGCTCCTAAAAAGCTCTTAAAGTCTGATTGACAGCAGTGGCACGCTGTGCTTCTGGGGAACTTCTTGTTTCAGCAAGTAATAACACTTCTTAAGGAATGCTATGTGGTATGGGAGGAATTTATCTCCTGTGTAAAGGGAAACAGATGTCGAAGAGAGCAGGACATAAGAACATTAAGTAGCTGGTCTAGGGTTCTTTTCTGAACAGTGCTTGTTTTCTACTTTTCTAATAATGTTGAGTCATTATTGTAAAGTCAATACATATGCCAGATTTTTAACATTTCTGAGCACTCTCAGTCCCTCTTAGCCCTGTTAATTTCTCAGAATTTCTCAATGGCTATCAAAATCAGATCTTTTATCTCTTTTAAAATGTTCATTCTTTTCCTGCACACTTCCACTGTTCTTTCCTCATAATCATTCTCAGCATATAAATTTCTCATGGCAGAGATAGTTGTAATTCCAGTGCCTAGAATGAAATGCCTTTACACTCAGACCATACAGATTTTAGCCTAGTATGCTACTAGTACAGTGTCTTCTGTTTGAAGTGCTTTTCCTCTGTGGCTGTCACATGGCCACTGTGAAATAGGTAAACTGGCTTATGAGGGAAGGCATGTTTCTTGGAAGTTTCTAGTCTTCCCAAACAAGTTTTAGGAGTGGTGTAAGTAGCCTTAGTCAGGCTGCCTGCAGACAGATATGCTACAATGGTCTGCAGATTTAAGAGACATTTAAAGGCCTCTTTCTTTCCACCCCTCTATTACCTGGATACCTTAGATCTAGTCTAGGTATCTATTTATTTGCCCTTTTAAGGGATTATTTTTTAGGTTTCCACAGTTTACTGCCATGTGTCCCACTATGAGTCTCCTCCTTGGGGCCCCCGATGTGTCTTGTCAGCAGTGACTTTTCCGAGCTGGTGGTAGCCAAGATGTAATTGGCCTTACAGTCCTTGCACACTGCTAGTGAGGTTCAAACACAACTTGAATTGCATTTTCCAGAATAGGCTTTCAGGTAATTTGGAGACATTGGAAGAAAAGATAATTCATTAACTGAATAAACTTGATATGGCCCAGCCACACTGTTTAAAAGCATGGCACGCCTCAGAATTCTGACTCACAACTGACCCCTCTTGGGCTCAGCAGAGGTGATTCACTTGTCAGGGGCTTGGAGCACTACTCATTAGAAGGGCATATCTCCAGCCCCATCTCCTGCTGTTCCCATCTGTACCAAGGGTGGCCATGACCCCATAACCAGCCCCTGCCTCCTCAGCACTGCATGCTTGCAGCCCAGAAAGTCAAACTGCTCTGGTGAGACTCCTACCTGGACCCTTGCATTCAGCTCTGGGGTCCCCAACAAAAGAGAGATGTGGACCTGTTGGAGAGAATCCAGAGGAGGGACACAAAGATGACTGGAGGCCTGGATCAGGCCTTCTCCTTCAACAAGACAGGCTGCAAGATTTGGGATTAT
The DNA here is from genome assembly GCF_001522545.3 of Parus major. Classification (NCBI taxonomy): domain Eukaryota; kingdom Metazoa; phylum Chordata; class Aves; order Passeriformes; family Paridae; genus Parus; species Parus major. The sequence goes on from NC_031799.1 coordinate 40,343,707, forward strand.
TCAGACTGGAGAAGACTCCAAGGTCACCTAATTGTGGCCTTCCATTACTTGCAGGAGATCAGCAAGAAAGTTGGAGAGGGACTTTTTACAAGTGCATGAAGTGATATGACAGGGGGAATTACTTTAAATTGAAAGACAGTAGATTTACAGTGCATATCAGGAAGAAATCCTTTACTTGGGGGTGAGGAACTGGCAAAAGTTTCCCAGAGAAGTTGTGGATGCCCCATCCCCAGAAGTGTTCAAGGCCAGGCTGGATGCAGCTTTCAGTAACCTGTCCCCTGGAAGATGTGTCTGCCTATGGCAGTGGAAGTGTAACTAGGTAATATTTAAGGTCTCTTCCAATCCAAACCATCACATGATTCTATCTCCATCTTCCTTTGAAAAGATATGCTTAGCCTCTGCTTGCTTAACTTTTCTATTAACTAAAATTTGGTTCTTTACAGTAAATTCTAATCAAAACCCTCAAATTTATTTTGATTTTTAGTCATACTGTAGTTCTCGGCTAATTTAGAAGGAGTTCAATCATATGACCTACAGCTTGTTATTTTTCTCTTCACACTTTTTTGCCACTTCTGCTGAGAGTTGAGTTTTTCCATTCTTTCAGCCCATCCTCTTGGTTTCACTAAAAAAAAGACAGTCATTGTGCTCCAAAGGGCATGTGCACATTCCCATCATGTGATGCTGTATTGGGGAAGTGAAGCACTCCTCCAGGGATGGTGTGTGCTCATGGATTTGGCAGTGGGAGCCATGCCTCAGCCATGCTGTGCCTACCCTTTGCAGGGGTGCAGGAATGCCCATCACCAGGACTGGGTCCCATGGAAGGCAGCCTAGGCAGCAGGAGCTCTGCAGGACCTGTGTATGAAGGGTGATGCTGCAGCAGTGGCACACATGAGCTGGCCCAGGTCACCCTGGACATCTCCCTCTGGTACTCTGAGGCTCAGTGCACAGGAGGAGACAGCAACTGCTGGGGAAGGATGGGAATAATGTGCAGAAAAGAAAGGAGGGACAAGCCTTCAGACAGTGATGTAGGCGTCTTCATGTCTTCATGTCTGGAGTGTTGAGCTGCAGAATGCAGATGGGGAAACCCAAGGAGCTGTTTGACTGAACTCATTTCCCCTTCTCCTTTTTCTGTATTTCACTTTTTACATCATGTCTGGCTGGAAGTGCTATGATAACAGCTATCTTTCCTTTAACATGTGCAGTCTGCACAGTGCTGGACGTTGAGCTGAGTCAGCCTTAACATTAACAATACCAATAAATATCTGGTCATGCTCTGAGAATCTGCCTCTTTATCCCTAGAGGAAGGTGTCAGTTGTAGAGGCAGACAGAGCTCAGCTAAGCACATGATCCCAGTAGTTAATGTAAAACTTGCAACTGAAATATGTCCTATGAGCATATATTTACTTGTGCATGTGCCATGGTATACAAGTGCATGAAGAGGTGAGAAAAGTCATAGCTTTTGAAGTTTCCAAAATATTCTCTACTTATATTTTATAATTATTGACAGATTTCTTCTTTGATGTTGTATCCAAATGCATTTCAGTCACTGCAGATTGTGATTTTAAAGTAGTCCAAATAAATGATCTCCCATTTTGGTTTTATTTTTTTATATTCAATTGAAATATTAATTAATCTTACTTATCTTTCAATGATTTCTAATTAAAACAGTAGTACATTTAATACTGGCTTAACGCTGAGTTGGAGTCACAGAAATAAGAACAAAAATGGTGTTACAAAAAACATATGTTGCACCATTTCATCTTCTAGATGCATAATATGTCTGTTAATATAAAGATGATACCTCAGCAGCAGTAGAAAAGTAGAGAGCTAAAATATGCCATCACAGAATCAGATAAATATCATACTGCTTTGAATTGTAATTTTAAGATTGCCTTGATGCTGTTTAGCTTTCATACCAAAACAGTCAAAAAAAGTTATTGATTTTCCAAATGAGGAAGCATTACTTCAAGAACACCAGGCAAGTAAATCAATGACAGACCTGCAAAGCATTGGGTGAATGTCAGTATGAAGAAATTATAGCTAATGTATTAATAAAACATTGCATGATATTGACAAACAGATATTACAAAGATTTTATCATTCCCTTAACAGTTAAAAGAAAAAAGATTCTTCAAGGACTTGATGGCAACCACTACATGAGAAAGACAATGTTAATCTTGAAACATTATCATTTTGTCTCTAGAGAAACCACAATATCTGTTATCTGAGAGTAACTTCAGTTTTTATTGCTTGTTTATGTATTTTATCTATCTGTAAGTAGAAGCGACTTTAACCACTGTTCTGACTTTAAAGCACATACTGAAAAGCCATCCATCTCAATGGCACTCATCATGAAATGCATTCATGCTGCATTTGGAAAAAAAATGCCCTTTCTTTACTCAATTGTTCTCCACGTAAAACCCAAGATAGAAAAGCAAATCCACTGACTGTTGCAGGGTGCTGGGAGGCCCAGGACGATACAGATAACTTCACCAAGACATCTGCTGAGCTCATGGCATCAAATGAGCCTTCTCTCCCTGAGTCCCTCTGGTGACTGCTCCTCTGCCATGCTACAGAAACATCTGTTTTCAATCCCGCTAAAGTGGGCAACAGACACACTTTTAAATGTGCCATGGATTTGTCTCTTAGTCAAGACCACACTTTATTGCAACACTGAAGAAAAAAAAGCACAGACAGGATTCGACCCATGGCAACTTTGGAGCTAGAATTGTGAGGGGCAAATACTGCCCCTGCTTGTGTTTACTGCCAGCCATTGTGCCCTGCACTGCCTTCTCATTGTACTTAGCAGCTATTGGCAGACCTTTACCAACCAAGTGGTTTCAGCAGTTTGTTTAACAACTTTTTCTCTCATGTTCATTGGTTCCCACAACTCAACAGTATGTTGTTAGAAATTTGTGTCCTTGTGTTTTAAAGTATTTTGTGTTTTTCCATTTTTTTTTGACCATTGATTAGCCCTAGCCAAGCAGAATTTTCCCTGAACAGAAAATTTTTCTAACTATTCCATTACTTTTTTTGCCTTTTTGTGTTTTACAGAACAGGAGATGAAGTACACAGACACTTGTGGCACACAAGGTGCCAAGCTCACAGAAGAGCTCAACCATGTTTTCCAATTTGTTCTCCTTTCCTTTGTTACTCATTCCTAGAATTCTCTTTCCCTTTGACAGTTAATTATTGTCAATTGCTTTTTAAGGACTATCCACAAAGACCTCTCCTCTGAGTATTAACACCCTACATGAATTTATGCATCTGTTATTAGAGTTGGTTTTCTACGTTTCACTTAGCAGCATGGAAATGAACACTGCATTTTATCAGCAGGTCACTCAGGACCTCCATGTCTGGAAACATCTTGTTCTCAGTTTTAGTTTCACTGTCAAATACCCCCAATAACATCAGCAAATAGTGCTTTCCCATTATTCATCCTGTTTGCCCAATCACTCAGGAATTTCCAGGACAGAAAGGACTTCTTATCCTCAAAAAACTGAGCTGTTAACCTCCTGTGGCTAAGAAAATTCATCACTGCTTCTGGACTTCTCTTTCTATGTCTTTCTTAGTCATTAACCTCTCTACCCCACAAAAATGTAATTTCTTTTAAGGTTGAGATCTTCATGGAAAGCTCTCCATGGGTGCCTCACTGGCTGTTGCATGACATTTGGAATTGAACCAGTGAGTTTTATCAGCTATTGCCAAAGAGTCATTTTTTTTGCCAACTGTTTTTGCCAACAAAAAAAGTTGCTTTGGCTTGTGAGATGGACACCAGGCAAATCCCCTGCAGCCTCTGAACAGGGACTCTCTACCTACACTTTGTTCCTGAGTGGCTTCTCCAGCTTGCCCTTCAGTGTCCTGCCACCTACCTCCTTCAATGACATCAGCAGCTACTGCAACCACAGGGGTCAAGAGGTATCTGCGAGAAACCACTGCCTGCTGATGAACCAGACACCCCTGCAGCACAGCTGTGTGTGAAGTCGGTTTCCCATGATGAATAGGAAAGCTGGGGCATGAGATCACTGTGATCACTTGGTGGGACTGTGATGCTCACAGTGCTTTGCAGCCAAGGTGGTTTCAGGCTCCATCAGAAGTCTCAGTCAGAAATAACATCTGAACCTCATCACACACCACTTCTCCTGTACTGTAGTGGAGCCTTGTTGTTAGCTGCTCCTGTGGGTTGCTGGTGGTGGTAAGCCCAACTGAAGGGAATTTAAAATCATTGTGGGTAGCAGGAAACAGTTTGCCACCTCCTGGAACTATTACCAAAAAATCTTTGTGGCGGCAGTATCTTGTCCCCTCATCCATGACAGTTTGGTAAGAGTGACTACTTCTTCTGGCTGCCCTCTCCAAGTAACTAAAAGGAAGTAGTAAAGGAAAAACGAGGAGAGGGAAAAATAACAAGAAATAATAGCAGAACACAGAGCCAGGACAGGAGCTACTTACATCCACTATACATGAACCCAGATCTTGCTGGTGTGTAGCAAGTGGCTGCCAAGAGGACTGCAGAGCTTCCTGGGGTGGTTTTCATGGAATCTGTACAACAAGGCTTTTCTGAGCAATGGGAGAGTAGTAATTCACAGGGCTCCCCCTTGACAAAAAGCAGTGTGTAGCTTTATGTGACATAGAAGGAGTTTTCCACTCCCTCCTGTATTCTGTGGAAGAGAGTGGGTTCTACAAAGCACACAAAACCGGAGGACAGGAGAAAAGTCTAAGACCACTACAGATTGCAGTATAGTCCTATCCCATAGCTAAGTAGGGCCATATCTATTGGGTCCATCAGCTTGGAAGTAATTTTGCCACCATTTTGATCAGTGTACTCCTTATTTCCTACCAAATTCCTAAAACGGAAAAGTTCTATTACCCCTCTTCGGGAGATTAAAAAGCAGTCACAGAAACAACCATTTGCTCTGCTACATCAGTTTAAATTTCTGGCTATAAAAAGCCTGGTTCTGCTTTCCTCCAGGACTTTTCCTCCCTTCAGAACAGCAGTGCAGGCAACCCAATAGCCAGGCCCATGGCATGCCTCCAAGTGTGATGATGCTCAGGTCCAGACAGGAGGCTCCCAAGAAAAACACTAATTGCTGTGAGACGATAGGCAGCCCTACACGTCTGCCTGTGCTTAGCAAGGTTGCTGCAGTGCTTCTGTTTGCCAGCTTATCACATGCACTTCTGACAGAAAGATTTGCTGTACCCGCAAGATCTTACAAGTACATTTAAATAAGACACTTGTGGGATTCAGGTTCCAACTTCTTTTTCAAAGCGCTGCTCCTGTCATTGGCAGAATCCACGTGCCTATCACTGTCCTTGGGCTGCTATTATTCACTCAATAACTCTGTCAAGAGGTACCTTGCCAGGAGCATGCTGTAATCGGCAGTTCTGGGTCAAACCAGAAGTACTTTTACCAGGAATTTCTGAATGTTTTACCCTGTGCCTCTCGACTCAAGCTCTCTGAATGCCGCATTAGTGGACACAGTGAAACAGACGAGCAGAGGTAGGGTACGTACAACCTCATTTGAACATTCTAATCGCTCGACCCGAGTAACTCTCCACCTCGCATTCTTCTGGACGCTATAAATACTCGGCGGTGGGCTCTGCCGCCTCACATTTTCGCGCCGGCTGCCCAGAACGCCGTTTAAGCATTAAGCGGGCCGGCAGCCCCGGGGCTGCTCCCCCGGCCGAGGGCCCGGTGAGCGCCTGAGGGGCGGGCTGAGGCGTGGCGGGACGGGGCCGGGACGGGGCCGCCGGAGCG
>NC_031799.1:40349681-40499691 GCF_001522545.3 Parus major
AGGCGGCGAGGTCGGATGCGGCGGCCCCGGAGCGCCGTGGGACGCGGCGCGGACGCAGCAGGTACCCGTGCTCCAGCGCCCTGCCTGCCCCTGCCCCGCTCCCGCTGCCCGCCGCGGCCCGCACGGCTCTCGGAGCCGCCAGGTGCGGTGCTCGGCTCTCGGAACTGCCAGGTGCGGTGCTTGCCCGGCTCTCGGAGCTGCCAGGTGCGGTGCCCGGCCGGCTCTCGGAGCTGCCAGGTGCGGTGCTTGCCCGGCTCTCGGAGCCGCCAGGTGCGGTGCCCGGCCGGCTCTCGGAGCTGCCAGGTGCGGTGCCCGGCCGGCTCTCGGAGCGGGAAGGCACCGCTCGGGGTGCGGCGCAAAGGGGTGGTGGCTGGCAAGGAGCGGCATCGAGCCGCGTGGGAACCCCGGGTCTAGGGGTCCTCGCACCCCGTGGGTAGAAGGATGTTCTCTGTGTGAGACCATCACATCGCGGACACATCGGGTAATTTAAACAAGATGCTTGTCACCCCAGAAGGCTCAGGCCGCAGCGCTGATGGAAATTTGAGAACAGTTACTGAAGTTTGGAGTGGGGGGAATAGGTCGGGAGCGCTGGGAGACGGGGGAGTAAGTCAAAATGCCTTCCTTTTAACGACCACGAATTAAGCCATGCGGGAGCTCCCCTGTGAGGTGTACATGTGTGCTACTCGGTAGGACAAAATTCAAACTGATGTCTAAAAGCCAGAAGCCGAGAAAAGTAACTATTTCTTTTCCTGAGGCTGTAAACTGCCAGCACATTCAGTAAAGAAAAAAACTCGTATAAGTTTATTTGAGTTGTCTAGGACATTTTTCTGCAACAGATATTTATAGTCTAAACTTCATTTGTATCTAACATAGCTTAATTTCAGTGGAAATATGTATTGAAATATGATGCTCTTCTCAAAAAAGTCCTTTCTGTTAATGGACTACCAGGTTATGCCTGATAAATTAACGTGTTTACTTTTAATTTTTAATTTGGAAAGGCTTTACAGATACATAAAATATAAAAAGATTTGGCTTCAGATTTGCATGCTTGTCTTTCCCTTTGCCGTTTTTAAAATTCCCTCTTTTGGCCAAAGTGTTGTTCATGGAAGCAGAGGGAGATCTGCAGTGCATGTGGTGGTGGTGGTGGCAGTGAAGGGGCATCTGGTTTCCTTGGTCAAGTCTGTGGCTATTTGGAAAACAGGAAAATACAATTCCAAATTACAAGTGTACTGAATGCATGGTATCATTTGTTCTTCTGCAGGCAAAAGTACGTAGCAGGTCAAGTCCTATGCCCACTTTATTCTTACTTGTTGCTTCGACTTCAGGTAGATTGAAAGCAGTTTGGCTTGCTTTTTGAATACAGAAATTTCTTCTTTCTTTTAGATATGAAGTGACCAGTGACTCATGAGAGGGTAAAAGCCCTCAGCTTTTACTCAGTCCCTGTGGGACGCGGAACCTGAGAGGCCTCTGGAAACAGAGAGTCAAGATATAAGGGATGTTTGCTGAAGGGTTTTGGCACCCCATTATCACAGGTTCCCTGTTGCCTTCTGATGCTGGGAATTACGTGTTCCCAGAGAAAAGTTGCAGGCCCAGGGAGCCAGTGGGAGCTATGACACTGAGTTTCTGCCTGTACCACTTTGTGGTTCAGTTGGAGAAGACAGAGGAGCTGTGTCTTGCCATGGGGCAGGTCAAGGGATTGTGGCCTTCCACACAGCATTGCTTTTTTGGTGGTGTGTGTGGCAGAGGGACCATGCAGACACTGCTGGACTCTATCCACCAGAGATGTGATCCAGGGTAAAGAGCCCCTGCTCTAATTTGAAAGGGTGCTTGACCCTGCCAGACTCCTTGACCTCTGTGGGAGACCACATTAACCTCTCTCCAGTGGTTAAACCCCAAAGCTTGCCGGTGGGTGAAGAGATTGCACAGGAGAGGGGATAATACTCACAGCTGACCCCAGCTGCTCTCTCCATCCTTAGAGCTGGCATAACAAAGTTCGTCCAAATAGCTGGAGAAGGCAGTTGAATTGTCCCAAACATGACTGTGGTTCCTGACATTGTACCACTGCCTTAATTTGGTAATATAGCAATCCCTGTTTTAGCCAGCACATCCATGAGAAAGTACAGCCAGATTGCCCCTGCACTGCAAAGAGGTTTAACCTTCTAGTGGTATCTGATGGTGCAGAAGTAGGGATCCTCTGCTTTGCTTTAGAGGAAATAAAACTCATTTCCAGTGGTTTCAAGAGTCTGGCATGCTGAGGTACTTAAGCATGGCAGTGCTGGGCAAGCAACATGCCACAGACAGGTTCTTCAGGTGGTTTTTTGAATATTTTGAACTGAGGTCCGTACTTTGCAACTAGTATGTGACTGGGGCAAACTTGTTTTGAGGAGTAAATCGTTGAGCTGTCACAAAGCTGTGACACATGTTATCCTGAACCTGACTTGTTGCTTTCTTGTTATTATAATGCATAGCCAATAATAATTTTTCTAATTGTTAAAGAAAGAATGTGCTTTTCAAATTACTGGCTACAAAGCAGGAGGTAAACAAAAGAAGACTATGGCTGAATGATACTACTTGGCAATAAATTCTGATTTACTTTCAAATGTCTTGTGTGTGAGAGTCCTGATAAATAATGATGTTACAACTTTCATTGTCATCTTACTAGCTTGTCAGAGACAATGATTTACTTTTGTGATATTCAGTTTGCTGTAACAATTTTAAGAGAAGTAATTACTAACAATGGCAGAGGCTGTATGATTTCTGCTGATTGAGTGCATCATCCTTGTTTTCAGCCAGGGGAACTGGTATAGTACCATTACCTTTAGCAGAGTCATGACACTACATCTGCTGAGTTGTGGCTGATAAACTCCTCTGTCTGGCATATAATTTTCTTCACAGGAAGAAATGTATTTGCCCTTTGATATACAAGTGTGGCAACTCACTTGAAAATGGATTAAAGAAATATTTATTTTGTTGCATGTGGTGCTCTTAAATGTTAGGAATATTATTCTCTCAGGCAGTCATCAGCCGGTCTGGTGAGTATTGCTGGTTGAACCATTATTAACAAATACTTTTCTAGTCAAATGTAATTGTTTATTTTACAGTGGAAGGCGCTTGCAATTCATAGGGACACAGTGGGATTTTGTTATAAGCCAATACAATGAAAGACTGTGACAGTTAATGTGATAACAATGTGCAGATTGTAACTGAATTGCAATTACACTGAACCTTAGATGAGGTGAAGTTTTTCTGTTGAGAGCCATGCTTCAGAAAATAATTTAACAGCTCAAGGGCCCAGTTCAGCTCCTGGGCAAGGAAAGAGGTGGTTGCTGTCATCTTCAGAGTAAAAAAAGACCGAGAACACCAAGCAGCATCTGTTATTTGGATGTCTTTACCAGTGGACCTCTTGAACCATAGTAGTTTGGACCTATGAACTAGAATGGGGAAATAACACTGGTCAAACACCAAATTATTTTCTCAGAAAGAGAAAATATGTCCTTTTTTAGAACATCTTGAATGTACTAAAGAATTCAAGTCAGTTCACTGTAGGCTTTTATCAGATAACTTTTTTTCTGAAGGAGAGAATCAAGGAAAAGGAAGGGTGGGAAAATAGGGTGTGGGTCACCATTTAAATCCCTTTACTTTCATCTGGGATGTGGTTTGCTCCTCCCCTCATCCTCAGAAGGAGGATGAGGAATGAAAAATGAGAAAATGCATCTCTGACTCAAGTCTGGCAGTGGCTCACACATTTTTCTGATCTTAAGAAACCTGTATACAAAATCATAAAATCAGAGAATAGATTGGGTTGGAAGAGACCTTAAAGATCATCTTGTTCCATCTCTCCTTACCTTGATACTTGTTATTTGAAAGTGTCTCTAATGTGTTTGGAAAATGCTCATGAACCTTGAGTAAATAAATATTATGGTCAAGAGCTCCAGCTCTTAAAAAGTTCCCTAAACTAAGTTATTCCATTTTGGGACTATGAGAAGTGTCCTCTCATCCTGTTTCCTTAGAAAAGTGAAAAATTGGCCATTTGCTCATCCTCAGTGCGTACATTTGGTGCATGAGCACTGACTGTCATTGGAGTATGCAGCAACTAAACTGCAACATTATTGGTAAAACAGTAAGCTTCTGACATCTTCTGATATTTTTACTGTGCAGATATCTTCTGATATTTTTGAAAAAATAAAAAGACATATTGGAACATCTGATGTGAAAATGGACCCTCAAAGTCCATGGGAAGATGTTGCAGTAAATCTAAGTTGTAACTTAAAGAAAATCAGAATTTCTGAGAAAGACAAATTTGGTGTAACTATTTTTAATTTTTTTGAAAACCCAAGGACATTAAATATGTGTCCTGTATACCTACGTGTAGGGGGAAAAAAGGTAAAGTTAACTATAAAGAAAAACAATAGTTATAAAAATATGACTTGCAATGTTTATTTTAAAAAGGGTAGAAGAAATCTAACTGGCTTGAGTGGGAGGTAGAATTGGCTTTATGATGACTGGCTTTCAATGCAGCTTCTCAATTGTATATAGCAGAAATGTGTATCATTTACTGGGGTATGTTATTGGGAAGTTATTTTAGGCCCCAGCAACATGCACACTGGCATCAAGACTTGCCACCAACTTTCTCAGGATCCTTCCTACCATGGGTGTACATGGCAAACAGGAAGCTTAGAAAGCATAGATTGCCCTGCTGCTGTGGAGGCAGAGATGGTTGGGTGGTGTTTTGGTAGTGCAGTGTACACTTAGGTCTTTTTGAGAGGAAGCGATCTGCTTGCTGTGCACACTATGGCTTGCTGGGTCTGTTTGCCAATCCTGTTGGCTCTTCTGTGTGTTTGTCAGCATGGAAGTTTTGTAGGGGGCAAACACCTTTGAGCAGTTCGCTACCTTGCCCTTGTATTTCTGCATCCAGGCTGTGTCTGAGCTTACCTACAGCTGCCGTATGAGGGGCACGCAGCAGTGCTCCACCCTAGTGCCCCATCAGTCGCAGTCCCTCACCCCCAGCTCCTGGGTGTATGCAGCTTAAGCACTGGGTGACATGGGAAGACAGTGATATTTATGTTGCATGTGTTGATTTTGTTTTCAGAGCCTGGTTTGAGAGCCACTCTCCCGAATTAATATGCGAAGTTTGCTGGAGGTGGGGATACACAACGCTTACCCAGAGGAGCATTGGGAGGAACGTGGCTTGATCTCCCTCTTGTGGAAAATTATTGGAACTATATTCTTGTGATACTGAAGAAAAAAAGTCCAGCATCCACCAGGAAACAAATGATGGCAGCCGTTACCATGCCACCTGATGCTCTTGTCAGCCCTCAAGGAAATGAAGAGATGGACTCTCTGATTGTACTGCATTATAATTACACAGGAAAGCTTATTTTAAGGGAAAAGGCAACTGATAAAATAGACCTGCCCACTATTTCATTTCTGATCCTATGTAGTTTCATAGTCCTGGAAAACTTGATGGTGTTGATTGCCATATGGAAAAACAATAAATTTCACAACCGCATGTACTTCTTTATTGGCAATCTAGCTCTCTGTGATCTTTTAGCTGGGATTGTTTACAAAGTAAACATTCTTATGTCTGGGAAGAAAACTCTGAGCTTGTCCTCCACAATCTGGTTCATTAGGGAAGGTAGCATGTTTGTTGCTCTGGGAGCTTCAACGTTCAGTTTGCTAGCGATAGCTATTGAGCGGCACTTGACCATGATTAAAATGAGGCCTTATGATGCAAATAAAAAATACAGAGTGTTCCTTCTCATTGGTACATGCTGGCTTATTTCAATTTCCTTGGGCGCCCTCCCCATCCTTGGCTGGAACTGCATAAACAACTTACCAGATTGCTCAACAATTTTGCCTCTGTACTCCAAAAAGTATGTTGTGTTCTGCATTAGCATCTTCATAGCCATTTTGGTTGCCATTGTCATCCTTTATGCCCGTATCTACATACTGGTGAAGTCCAGCAGTCGTAATGTCACCAACCACAATAACTCGGAGCGGTCCATGGCACTCCTTAGGACTGTTGTGATCGTTGTCAGTGTCTTCATTGCATGCTGGTCTCCACTGTTCATCCTGTTCCTCATCGATGTGGCCTGCAGAGTCAAGGAGTGCTCCATCTTGTACAAAGCCCACTGGTTTATTGCTCTGGCGGTCATCAATTCCGCAATGAACCCCATCATCTACACCCTGGCCAGTAAGGAAATGCGTCGGGCTTTCTTTCGCCTTGTTTGTGGCTGCCTGGTGAAGTCCAAGGTGGCCAGATCTTTGCCAATCCAACACACTCCAGATCACAGTCGAAGTAAATCCAGCAGCAGCAATACCCAGAAGCCAAAGGAAGATTTCCCACCAATAAATGTCCCCTCATGTATTGCTGAGAAAAATGAATCTTCATTTCACAACGGAAACTTCTGTAAATAAAGGACTCCTTGAGACAAGTACTTTCCTGTGGTTTTTAGGTTTAAGCTACAAGTGTAGTTTAAATATTCATGCACTTCAGTCACAGGGGAAAACACTAACCATTTATTTAACTTTGAGAACTTGTTTATCAACAATCATTTGCTTTGGGTGTTCATTCAGTAATGCACCTGATTCAGAAAAAGCCTTTCATGCTACCCAGGGGCCAGGACAGAGTCCATGCACAGCTAAGGACATCACGTGCCACAATGGTGTTGCATGCTAAGGCTTCATTTGGCACCTCCTGATCTTGCAAGACGTCACTAAAACCCGTTGGAAACTTCAGCATTCACTAAAGACTGCTGACGATTGTGAGATGAGCCTGATTACTGTCAACTGGGGGAAGAATTCATTGCATAAGTCAGTTATTATAGTTCTCTGTATGTACCTTGCTGTTCTATAAATGGCCTTATAAGTATGTGGTATAAATAGCTGTTTATTTGTACAATTTCTCATTAAAAAGTCATTGATTGGTAAAAGTTTACAACATGCTAAACATTGTATTGCAGCATACAGAGTGACTAATTGTACAAATAGATGCGTTTTGATGGGGATATTTAAAATGAAGTAGTAGCTTTTAACTGACAGAAACTTTAGCAAGTCGTATCAATGCAGTATTTTTATTTTTTCCATTTTTATTCAAACTTTTCATGTTTAGTGAAAGACAACATGGCAGTTGTCACTGTGGCATTTCACAACATATTTTAAGTAAGTAGTAGTAAACCGTTGAGAGAGGATATATATTTGCTATTTAAAGTAGTTAAAATGTGACCCCTTGATACATGTGTAACAAGTATATGTGCTGTTTCAATGCATATATTTTTGCTTACTATTTTCAATATATTTAAAATTGTATGTCCAGCCTATGTAAACCTGTGTACGTTGGTGAATGCACTACCTAAGCTGAGATCCTTCAGTTCTGAAACAGAGACGTATCATTTCAGAAAGCATTGAACCACAGTGGGTTCCTGTGGAGTTCCTTCTTTCCTCTCCAGGCCCTACCACAGCATGGGATTGTGTTAGAAATTCTTCCTGGGAAGTTCAGCGAGTGGGACAATGTCCCATTTTCTGTTAGTGGGAACCTTTTCTTCTACCATTTCTGGAGACTTCTGCAGATACAAGAGGGAAGATGCGGTACAACAGGGTCATGCTGAAGGGTGTATCTCCATTTATACCCGACCCTGCCTTGGATCTGGAAGGAAAGTTTATTTAGTTTGAAAGACCTGGAGCCCCAGCCCCAACCTTTTGAGAGTCTGTTCCAGAGAAGCCTGAAAACAACTTTATAGTTCATCACTGCCTTATCAGCCTGACTACAGGTTGGTGTTGAGTGTCAAAGCAGATTTCTGAGTCCTGGAGCAGTAAAGACTTCACAGACATCTGATTTCAGGTCCCCATGGAAGTGGCCTGTGGTACTTCCATCAACTGGACTTTATGGCTGGAGGCTTCAGTGGAGTTTGATGGGAATTTCTGAGACAATTGTCTCAGTAAGAATGTATACATCTAACTGTATTGGGTTCTTTCAAAGATTTGTGTTTAATGTCTCAAAATACACTTTGCCTTATGCACAATCAGAAGTAGTTGAGGCTTTTTTAAGACACAGCCTGAAAGAGCTCATCCTTAGCTTTACTCTGGTCTTAATCATTTAAAGCAGCAGCATTAGACTCTTCTCAAGTATGTATAGTGTATAAGTTGTGTATTGTATGTAGCAAAAACCTTTAAAATGTAGAGGTTTGCATTGTGATTATCTTTACAAATTAACAGTCTGTAAATGTTTTATGCTGTTAGAAAAGTGTATAAGAACAAAGAATTGTATTTGAATGAAATAACTGTGAAAGAGAATAGTAAATATGAAATAATTTCTACCAAAAATGTTGAAAAGCAGTGCACTTAGAGAAGAAGAAAAAGCTAAACCAAGCTAAGCATGATGTAACTATATGGATTGTAGATACAGGCTGCAGGCTATGTAGCTCTGTGAGAAATAGACCTGGTGACATTGCATTGCCATGGGCTTGATTAGGTTTTTAGATTTTACATTGCTATTGGGCTTTATTGTGGAAGTTCTCCTCTGAAGCTGTGGCTTTTAAAACTGCAAACTAAAATATTTTTATACTTGTGTTAGTTCCCAAAGTGGTGGCATGTGGTAGCTTCCTTGCTGTTGTAGAACAGATATGCCTTAGGAACACAGTGGTTTGAGAAAACGTGTTGGCTGAATCCACACCAACCCTCGTGTCAAGGATGTTACATGATGCTTGCTATATAAGTGAAAAATAAATTTTTTCAATGCCCAAAGTCCAAGAAAATGTACACAAAAGTGAGTTCTAATGTGTGTGTTCTAGCCTTAGCTATTGTCAGGTAAGGTACAAGTACTGCAAAGGACTCCACTGTTACAGGCCATGTGTTTGCTTGTTGGTACAAAACCCCTTCATTCCTCTTTGATTTCCTTCTCTTATTTTGGAGCTGTGGGGATACTTTGTTAGTTCACTACCCTGCTGTACTTGAAGCAGGTTTCTAAGATACATGGCTTCACATGTCATACTGCTAATACAATTTACAAAATACCTGTGACTGGAGGAAAAAAGCTGTTGTCAATACAATCTTCAGTGAGTCCATCCCATTAGGAAGTATTAGATAAGGCAGATTAGGAAGTATTAGATAAGATTGTGGAAGATTTTAGAGCAAAATTTTAAATTAGGACAAGTCAAAGGTTTAACAGCAGTAGACCTTAAACAGCCTAAAGATGACATACCCTTGAAGTTGGAAAAAAGATGGAGAATATTTTCTTTCACCCTAAAAATATTAGAAAATTCCTCCAAACACATTCTAGAATCTAAGCCTTTTACCATCTAGGCTGATTTGAGCATACAGGAAACCAAATTAGGCTTTCCTTTCCAATTTGTTTTACATGGAGCAAAGGCTATAAAAGAGACTAACATTTCATTCATATTATTTCATGAATTGGAATATTTGTTTTGATTATGGATTATGAAATAAATGCAAGTCCAGCCACCTATGGAGAAAATAAAGGTTTTCACAATCTGCTTTCCAAGAGTCTTTTATTGCCAACAGTCTTAGAGAGTGTTTTCAAGTCATTAGGTACCAGAAACATTTTGAAAACTTCTAATAAAAAAATCTCAAACCTTTAAACTAAAGGTGTCAAGTAGCAGTCATTTTTCAAAGAATTGTGAAAAGGCTTTGGCCTTCTATGGAAAACATTCATTTAAACTCTGGGTGTTGTGCCTGCGGGCAGTACTCTAGAAGTACTCTAGAAGGAGAAGGCTGTCTTAGTTGAACAGGGATTTTCTCTTGGAAATGAGACTAAAATGGAATGTGTGTGCCCAGTGGAAGCAAGGTCAGGTGATGTGGGAAGAATACTGAGATGCTGTTTGTCAGTGTAGGGAGAAAATTTGTGTGGTTAAAGCTCAACTGGATATGAAGCTGCAAAAAATGTGGAGGACAATAAAAAGAGTTACTTCAGTATCACTGAACAAAACTCAGCTTAGAAATAAAATCAGCCCATTAAGGGTGAAGATGGTCACCTCACAAGCAGGGACATGGACAAGGCAGAGGTCTTTAATGCATTCTTTGCCTCTGTCTTCAACATGGGTGACAGACCAAAGGAGGCTCAGTGCCCTGGGCTTCAAGGACCTTAACTGCAAGAATGATCAACTCCCAGTTGACCCTGAATTATGTGGGACCTAGTGCTCCAGCTGGATCCCTACAAATCTATGAAGCCTGACAGGGATTTTTCCAAGCATCCTTTAAGAGCTGCTGTTGTCTTTGCAATATCTCTCTCAATGATTTTCATGGGGTTTGGGAATCCAGAGAGGTCTCAGCTGACTGAAAGCTGGAGAATGTTTTCTCAAGATTCAAAAATGGCAGGAAGAAGGACCCTGGAAACTACGGGCCCATCAGTCTCATTTCAGTGCCCAGTAAAATCATGGTCAAGATTATTCTGGGAGGTATTTGAAAACCTGGAAGACAATGCAGTCACCAGTGACAGCCAGCACAGCTTCTTGAGAGGGAGGAGTCCTGCTTATCAAATGTGATTTCCTTTTATGGCAAGTACCCCACCTTGTTGTTCAAGGGAGGCCAGTTGATGTAATCTTTTGGGGTTTCAACAAAGCTTTTCATAATGTCTCTCTCAGAATCCTTCTGGACTTAATGTGCAGCCCACAGATGGATAAACACATCCTGTGGTGGGTGAGCAGCTGGCTCAAGGGTCAGGCACAAAGGGTTACAGTGACATCAGACTGGTGTGACCTGTCACTGGTGGGGTTGCACAGGGCCCTGTCCTCAGCCCTCTGCTCTTCAACACCTGCATAAATAACTTGGATGGACTACTCAGTGAAATACTAAGTAAGTTTTCTGATGATACTACAGGTGCTGGATTCTGGACCTGTGATCGTGGAGCCCTGGTTGTGTGTGTAGGCTGGGGAATGGGAGGCTGGAGAATGGAGAATAAGACCCTGGAGAGCAGCAGTGTGGAAAAGGACTTGAGGATCCTGCTCCATGGCAAGTTGAACATCAGTCAGCAGTGCCCTGGCAGCTAGGATGGCCAGCCACGTTGTGGGGTGCATCAGGCACAGCATCGCCAGCCAGGCAAGAGAGGGGACTGTCCCCCTCTGCTCTGAGCTGGGGCAGCCTCACCTTGAGTCCTAAGGGCAGTTTTGGGCACCACAATATAAAGAAGACATTAGGCTATTGGAGAATGTCCAATAGAAGGCCATGAGGATGGTGAAAGGTTTGGAGAGGAAATTGTATGAGGAGCACTTGATTGTTGTCTTCTCATCTTGCAGGAGACTGAGGGAAGTCATAGTCTACAATTCTCATGAGGGGAGGGAACCCCTTCACTGTCGTGGACAGTGACAGACTTTGAGGTATGAAGCTGAGGCTGGGGAAGTTGGACGGATACCAGGAAAAGGCATTTCAGCCAGGGAGTGACTGGGTGCTGGAACAGGCTCCCCAAGGAAGTGGTCACAGTGCCAAGCCTGACAGAGTTGATGGTGTGATTTTTGGGGTATATTTCACAGGGCTAGGAGAGTTGCATGATCCTGATGGATCCCTTGCAGCTCAGAATATTAGATGATTCCATGAATGCTATGCAGCTGAGGGTGGCAGGCTCTGCATCTGCCATCCCCAGGGCTGGAGGAAGACTTTGTCTGTGCTTTCTGGAAGTAGGCTCAGCCCTTTTGCCTATCTTCTTGGGGGGCTGTCTGCTCCAGTTAGGCCAGGCATGGCTGCTCCCTGGAAAGAGGCATTTTGCAAGAAGCCACTGTGGTGAAGTTTTGTGCTGCCTTCAAGGCTTATTTCCAACTGCTCTAATAAGGAAATGGAAAAGATAGCTGTGCATAAAGTGACAAACACCAAAAAGCTTGGGTCCTAAAAGTGAGTGCTCAGGTGCTTCTGAGCAGAGGTGTGTTTGTGTTCCCCTGCAGGTGTCATTTCACCTGCCAACACAACTAAGGACAATCCCAGCAGAAGCAGGGGACCAGCCACAGTAGGCCTGGAGACATTCCCTTCTTGTGGCCAGGCTTGTGGGGACCAAGCACAACAGCAGTTATTGGGGGTTTCTGCTGCTGTCCTGTGGACCCCCAGGACCTGAAGAGGGCAGGAGGCGCTGTGCAGAGGCATGCAGAGTTTGCAGGTGCCCCTGATGCCTTCAGAACTGCATTTCTTCTCCCCAAGAACAGTGTAACTTCCCAGGGCGTACTCAGGCTCAGCTTTAGTCCAGGTGATCAAAAGGGAAGGAAGGGCCTTTGAAAGAAGACCTGTGGCCAGTGGAGGAAGAGGACTAGGGTTACATCTTCCTGCTGACATGGAGACAATGTCCTCTCCGCAGTACATAAAGTGGCTGCACTTGTCCTTGCAGTCACTCTCCACAGAAACATCATGGAGTGGAATACCCTTTTCTATTCTCACCTATTGAGTGTCACCTACTTCCAGCCAAACCTACCTTTCCAGAACAGGGCATCATCTGGCTCAGAAGGGCTTGTATTAACGCTTACATGCTTTCATGAATATAGTGTTTGTTGAAAACAAACACATGTGTTGTCTCTGTCAAAGTACCTGGAGCTCCTGTGGTGGTGTAAAGTCAGTGTAGCAGAGGTCCAGGTTCTCATGTGCCATTTGGTCCTCTGATATTTTTCATCCCTGATTCTACTGGGTTGAGCAATTGATTGGTTTACTAATATCCCTATGCACTTTTTGAATGGCACACATTCTGCTACAAAATGTGCCTCCGTTCAGGTCAGTTAAAAAAAACCCAAGCCCAACCCCAAACCCAGAAAATAAACTTCATTAAGGAACCTGAGCATAAGAGAATAGACTCAAGTCAATTTTACATGCATTTCAGTCTAGTAATAGTGCTCACTGTTTTATTACTTTGGTTAAACATATACAAACTGAATAATCAGAAAACAGTTGCATGACACTTATATTCCAAACTACATTGCTCAAGGACTTCCTCAGAGACAAAACTTGTCTCTACAGCTAAAATATCACAGTCAGCAGAGAGGCAAAGACTTGAGATTCACAAAAGTGGTTAGGAATATAAATTATCACAATATTTCCACATACATTATTTTTCCTGCAATTCTCAGTTAAAAATGTTTCTAAAAGTAATAAATATTATTAAATAACAGTTGTACAATAAAACTTCCTTTTACAGCAAAATAGTCACTTTTTAGTTTTGTTGTTGCTGCCCACACAATGCAAAGAAAAACATTTACCTCGAAAGAAGAAACCTAGCTTCTTTCAAGTTTTAACTCTGCAGGACTTTACTAAGAAGCAGTTATCACAGCAATCCAGACAAAAAGGACACAAATATATACTAATTATAATCTTCACATTCTTCACTTAGTAGAAAATTTCACTTAATTTTGCATTAATATATGCCTGGGTGTGTTTGGTGTCTTTTTCCTCATGGAAGAAAAAGGAGGACTGCTGGATAAAGTTTTTATTTGACCTGGACTTTATTTGATCTTCATGATAGCTGCATAAAGTGTAAATCTGCATCTTAATCTCAAATTCTGAGGCTTTGTTTTCTGAGTCATCTGCACTGTCTCTTACACAGTGGGGTAGCAGAATGAGTCACCTAGCTCTAGCTTCTTTCTTCCTTTGGTTTCCATGACCTGTTGTGTTGTCAAACAAGGTATAAACACTCTTTGTATGGTGCTTTTTCTAGAAATGTGTAGCTCTGAAATCTTATCCCCTTTACTGAGACAAAGAAAAGAAAAAAAAAAAAAGCCCTGCTTTTTCTCCCTGGAAGCCTTAGGAGATAGTTACGTTGGAGTGTGCAGAGGAACAGATCAGGGCTTGTGAACATAAATGTCTCAATAAGAGATGAGCAGTAGGCTTTGTATCCCCAGAGGTTCTGCTTTAACTCTATCAACCAATTAGCATGGTTATAATTTGGCAACAACTCTCTATTCTCATTACTGGCTTAAATGCCTACTGGCTCATGTTTCCAGGCTTCACATTTCTTATCCCTGAAGTTTGCTCTCCCCAGACAGCTTTTCACTCTCTATCCAAGCCTCTGGCTAACTGCAGGCAAATTGTATGTCCATGTTATCTTTTCGGTGAGCCTGCCCTCATTACAGCTGCATCCAATGCAGACATGGACAAGGTCCACAGACATGGTATGTGAGTGAGGAGAGTAAGTCCAGCTGATCATAGAGCATTTAGCGGAAATTCACCCACATTTTGACAGCTTTGAACACACATGGGTGTCTGAAGAGTGCAGTCCTCAGCTTGGGCAAAAAAGTGGTTTTGACAGTGCACTAAGTTATGTCTGAATTTAGACTTGATGCAGACATATTTTGAAACTGTCAGGCAAATAAAAAGGGAAGTATGACTCCTACTTGAGCTTAGACTTCATTTATGCAAATATGGATTATGGTTTACCTAATATAAATTCTTGGTTCTGACACTTACTTCGGATAGACATTGGGTGATAAGAACAAAGTTTTGAAAGCAGGATTTGCAAACTTTTTCCAGAACATTCACAAGTTCCAAATATCCCTCTGATAATTGCAAATTTCTTAGAAGGTGCAAAACTTTGCTGGTTATTAAATCTACTGACAAATGTCTAAATATCCATCAATTCTATTATCAATACATTATAGCTGGCATCTGGCATTGATGTGCTAGCAGCAATCACACAAGAGTATAATTTTTAAAACATTCTCCACATATTACTGCACATGATGCCTGGGGACCATAGTGATAAGAAATGTGACTATATTATTCCACAGTGAGGAAAATGTATGAATACAGACTATGGAAAATTTAGTGTTGGCAGGTAATATTTACCAGACTGTTAAACATTTTGTTCCAATGACAGTGCACATTTTGCACTGAAGCCTTGTTCCCAGGACTATGTCCTTTGTTCAAGCATTTATTGAATGTCTGGCAGACAGGTTTTGGCAGAACCAGTGTTACTTAGCATTGTGAACCCTGCAGGAGATGAAGTGGAGTGAAACAACTGTATAACTGAGCAAAAAGGCAGGCATTAAGCCATGGAAATTGCATCTTCTCATATGTTGACCAGCCAGGCATGTTTAGTTTGAACATTCTCCTCTTGCATTAAGGAAAGGGAAGCTGCAATTCCTCACTCTGAGCCAACTCCATTTTGCCAGAAAGTAATTCAGTTTTCAAACCCTATTTTCAGGTTTCATTGCTTCTGAAGCATCTGAAATAACTGAAAGTTTGGAGACATGATTTTACCTAGATGTCCAGCCTATCACTCCCAGCAACATTGGATGAATTTTATTAACTTAATAATTAGTCTAGATCTGCAATAAAAAGTAATCACAATCATCTGGTTCACATATAAATGTTCTTTGTTTAAAGGCATTAAATTTTCATTGTCATTAGTTCCTATACTTGCAACACAACTAAAATCACAACTGTTAATCAGATAGGACTCAAAACCAATGTAGACGGTCTTGCAGGATATTTAGGGTTCTAGTTCTGACTTCTCAGCTATTTATTGAAAAAACATCGAAAGATACTATCATATCACCTAATCTCAGTGATTTCTGTTGAGTCTTGAAAATTTTTTCTTTCAGTGAAATCCCACTTCTTGAAGTCATGGCACTGAATTACCACAAGTAAATGTCTAGTGCTTGAGATTGCATAAAAAATAATAAAAAATATGAAGGACTCCAAACCAAAGGTGAACATTAAAAGACTCACATTATTATGCTGTCAGTTGTCAGGTTTTCAGCTAACTTCTCATCATTTAAATCTATCTTATTACTTTTACATCTCTTAAATTGGTGGCAAAGTTGGCTCTTCACAGAAGTGAGCCCAGCCGCTCTAGCATGTTCAATTAGTTCTTGTTGCAGTCAGTTTAAAATTGGTCTAATGACAACTGCTTTGGAACTGCTATCCAAATAGCTTTACAGTTTATTTGCCCTTTTCATAAAGGGGGAAGCTAAATCTACCAGAGTGACAGGGACAAAAAACATGTCACGATCAATAAATGGAGGACTGAGTGGCACACAGGCTCTTCCTTTCTGGACAGTTTTGAGGCTGTGTGATGTAGAAAAGCCTCTGTATCCTCATGTGTAGCAGACCTGCTGGCCCATCGTGTCAGCAGGGCACTGTTGCAGTGCAGTGGAGCTACTGCCCCCTCGGACCACACCGCATCTAGACAAGATGTGTGTAACCTTTGCATCATCACTGGGTATGCCAAACTGGGCAGATTGGCTGTGCTGACAGAGCAGCTCAAAATAGCCACTTTTCCCTGGAGGCACAGTTTGTAAAATATAGTCTGGGAAATTTAGCATCTCTGTCAAGCAGTTTCATTTTGTGTCCCCTTGACATCAGCTTTAATTTCCAAAACATGCAGCTAAGTGGCTGCTTAAGTTATTAAAGCTAAAGCTAGGAGAGTGTTAAAAAAATTAAGATATTTATTTCAGTGTATGTTTAGTACCTTGAATTCATACACCCAAATCTTGTCACATTTTTCCAGGATATTTAGGAATCCAAAACTGACATAGGAAGCAGGTGGGCTTCTTGAAGACACCTAAGGGGGTTATGCAGCAGACTTCTACTGAATTGATATGAAATATTCAAAGGAAAAAAAAGACACCTTTCTCTTATAGGTAGTGACATCACAGTGAAAACTTTCCAGAACATGGCTACAAGATTAGAGCATGGAGTAACAGGCATTGTATATGAAAAAAGAGTGGCAGCTGAGATAATTTAAACTGGAATATGGTGAGATATGGATAAATAAAGTAATTTTGAGACTCTCAAAGAAGTCATTTTGGTGGACACTACTTTGCGATATAAGACCTATTCCTATTTCTTTGCCACTCACAGTCTACTAAAACAAAATTTTAAGAATTCCACTAAACTCAGTGCCATACTGATTTGGGTTGGATTCAGCATTTAATTGTTCTCCTTTGCTCTCAGCTCCCATTCAGACATAGAAATATCAAATAATAACTATCTTTAGTAAAATTAATCACAAACATTTGGTTCACTAATGTCTTAATTTGGCTTCTAGATGTCCTAATTACAGAATAAGGTGTATTTTTACATAGACGCAGATTACATGATTTGTCTTAGGTGTCTCAATAATTTCAAGTTTTGAGATTACTCAAAATCAAACTTTCAAATTGCAACTTCTCTATATTTAAAAGCAAAAGGAACAAAAAATTATTTCAGAATTTTAACATGATAGTCCTGCCTGAATATATTCAAAGTGAATTCCTTGGTCAGTTTGACTATAGTTTGACAAATTTTTAAACTTAGCAAATTCTTAGAACCAAATGTAACTTTAAGTATACTCTGGGGTAGGCAGGTACTTAACCTAGACTTACCCTGCTAAGTTTT
Source organism: Parus major (assembly GCF_001522545.3). Lineage (NCBI taxonomy): Eukaryota > Metazoa > Chordata > Aves > Passeriformes > Paridae > Parus > Parus major. Next base: position 40,366,980 of record NC_031799.1, read on the forward strand.
TATGAATCAAGTCTGAAGATTTGATTTGAGAGACTGGTGCTAGAGAAGACCTTGAATTGCTGAAGGCTAAATCTTGACTCTGGCACAAGTATTGCATTTACAGGAACTGTGTCTATTGAATTTGACTCATAATAAGATTCATAGAATGGGAAAATAACTTTATATAATGCTTTAATGTGAACAGTACAAACATCCCTTAAAGCATTTCCCAGTACCAAAAGTCAAGGGCATTTCTGCCAGAAATGTGTCTTTATTGTATGTGTATTTTCTAAACTTGATATTTAGAGAAAAACTAGTATATTTCCAATACCTATCACTTGCTGAAGGCCAAAATGAAGTTATGCTTTGGCAAGTAAATGCAAGTGATATCATTTGCAAAACTGACCACTGAGTTCAGATAGTCTTCACTGCTTATAAGAAGATAAGATTTTTCAGATATGTCTTTGAACAGTCATGTACATCTTGTATTAAGTCTATTAAACACAAGTTATTTGAACTTGTCTAATCAGTATGCAACATCTCGTTTGAAACTGTTAATTCAAGGACACCTAGATCTTCACCATAAGCAGAGAACTACTTATAAATAGCCTTAGCACTGAAATTAATAAATTGAAGTTACAGTATACTGTTACAATATCATAGAAAAATCAAAGCACACACCTTGTACACATAGAGATCACACTAAGTCATTGCTAAAGTAAGATACAAATGTTTCGAATAACATCATATAAGAATTCAAACTTGACGTCAGAAAGATAAAATCCTTTTGATATCAGTGACACTGAATAATACTTTTAAAAAATATTGTATGCTAAATTTCTGAGTTGGAATTCTAGTTACTGAATTCGGATTCCTTCCATGGTTAACTAGCATAATCCATCTATAATCCCCATAGTTGTGCTTCTTAGGTAAAATCAGAAGTAAGATTTGTAATACTAAATTTCTCAAGAAATTGAGACTGCTGGATTCTATTTATTTTTATCTGAACAATCACACTTGTCATTTTTCTTTTGGTAAAAACACATGGCACAGAAGATAGTTTTATACTGTCAACAGACTGACTTGAAAAATATAAATATATACTGTATTAATAAATATAATGTGTATATACACTATCAACATTCACATTAGAGAATCAATTTTGTTGAAATTACTTTTAAGAAAGCCTTTTGCTGTGATTTCATGTCACATAAAGCACTGAAAATGTTCAAGTGTACCATATGAAATGCAGCTTCTTAAACTTAAACAAAATATACTTGTGAAATGTATGTGAATATGTGGGGTTTTTTTAATGTACATTTTCTTTTCAGATCTGCAATTTCTACCAGTTATAGCTTGCAAGTTGCAATAACTAAAAGAGTTATCTGAAGTCAGTGTTTTCTTTCAGCAGGCTGTTGCAGGCAGAGTTCACTCACTGAAGAAACTATAGGCAAATTATTCTCAAGGTGATAGTTGATGAGATGACTTATGCTGTCAAAGACACGATCTTTTGTACGAACCTTCAAAAAAAGGATGCAAGAAGATAGATTAATGAGTAATGTACTTTCTCCCTTAACTTCACAGTAAAATTGTCTAAAATGACAAAATCTTATTTTAGAATCTGATCCCTCTTCCATCAAAATTGGTGAAAATTTGGCACTAATCCAGTGTGGCTCCTGTTTTTTCTCTCACTCCCCCTATTTTCACCAAATATGTATTTTGCGTGCAATTCCATGGACCAGCATACTTTTATTACTCTTTCTGAATAGGTCTGCTTGAAGACTTCTGTTCATGATTTTGTTTCACTGTAAGTCAGATTTTTAGATCAATTTTTATTCTTTGAAGGACCACCTACTTCTTTGTTTTCACCTTTTTAATTAGAAAGCACTATTGTGCCAGATATGTTAGAATCCAGCTTCTCTGAGCATCTCAGCATTTTTGTGCTTCTCTTAAGATCTTCTTCTTCCACTACTTGAAAATTCCCATCCTAGAAAGAGATCCAGCCACCATATGTACTTACCTTGGGTTTGCCCTATGCTGCCCAATACATCCTTGTGCCATAACTTAAACACTTCAGGGCAGGAAAAAATATTTTTCTGGCTCACATACCAGCCCTTTGTGGCAGCATCCTGCTGGTATACAACATTCCACCCATGGTAGGAGTAAACCGACATTGCAGGATAAAACAGTCAGAAGCCAAAAACTAATCTATATTACAATGCAATCTTTAATTATTTAGCCACGTATCCATAAAACATTTCCTTCCTAGGTTTCAAAGGAGTTAGGCATACAGCTACTGCAGGCAGAGCACAAATCCACCTCGAGCAAACATCATGTTGCACTAAAATTTTCTTTTGGGCTGGCTCTACACTGCCTCAAGCAAATGCCTGTGAGCACTGTTCTGAGTAAGAAATGTCATCTATTCTCCTTGAACTTTTCTCAGGAAGAGAGAACAACTTGTGTTAAAACTTTCAAAAGTCATCTTATGCTGTGGTGGGCACCTCTCCTGAAATAATTCAGTTTCAACATTAAGTTCTATAAAATCTGCTAGAAGCTTAACACAGTATGTCCCATGGTGACATAAAAAAAGAAAACTAATAACTTTGATGGCATATGATGCTTTCTGGTCAGTCTGCACATAATTATGTCACTGAAGGAATCCAAAAGGCTCTCCCAACTTCTGAAGCATTCTGCTTTGAAATGTCACTTTTTCTAAAATCAAACTCTATTTTCAAAATGAAAATACACCTTTAAAAAAAGCACTAACTTTACTTATCTGTATTCTGAAATGTTCTGACTTTAAGTTAGACACCCTACCATCACCAGAGTCTAATTCTAAATCTAGAAAAATCCAGCAGTCCTCCATTTTAAGCATCTGATATCAGACCGAGAGATCTCTTTTTCCTTTTTTTCCTTTTTTTGTTAGCTGGATGACAGCAGAAGCAATTGGACAGTTAACTCTGCTCTGAGAACACACCCTTAAGACCTGTTACATGTCACTGGGTACAGTGTGCGAAATTAATTTTCAGGCAACATTTGTGTGAATCAGTCTTCAAGAACAATCCTGCTGAGACCAAGCAGACGAAATGCAAGCCACTGGCACGCTGTGGTGGCTGGCCACACACTGGCATTTTATTGATGATTCTCTACTTTGACAACTTGCAAATAGGGCTGCTCAGAGGCTGTGTCAGGATCCCACAAGTCATACAGAGAGCACAGCTGTCTGTAACCAGCTACAGTTGCAGAAAATCATTGTTCTGGAACAGTGCCTCCTGAGCAAGGCACCTCAGGGCCATGATGGTACAAGCAGGCTGAGGGAAGGGATAGGTGCAGATAACAAGCAGGTCCCTAACCAAGGAGGTCACCAAATTAGAGATGCACTAGAGGCAGTGCAGTAAAAATGGGGAGGGGGGGGGCATCCTGTACAGGAAGAAAACGTCCTGGAAGTCATCACAGGACCTGAGTATTCCATGCCAGTCAGCACTGCAGAAGAGCTCCCAGTGGGACACAGTGTTCCTGCACTTTCCACATCACACAGCAGTGTTTCCTTTGCAGTAGCTGGTAACAGTAATTTGTGGGTTTATGCTGAAAAGAGTATTAGGCTATCTTTTTGCAGGAGTCATAAAACTGTTGGTGAATTTTAGCAAAGGAGGCCGCCCCTCAAGCAGTGTCGAGCCACTCCCCTGGGCTGGTGTACCCATCAAATCCAGGACTAGGCAGCTGGCACCTCAAAAGTGCAAAACCATTCTTTGACTGGCCTCATGTGGAAAATGTAATCAATTGCAACAAGTACCATGGGTGCTCCTCACCACTGCAATAGAGACTCTTCAGGACTGACATAACTCTGCCACAGCTTTCTCAGCTCAGATGCCTACAGGCTGGCATTTATGGCAGTTTCTCGCTTACCTTGCAGCTGGTTATCTAAAGTTGTCCTTTATAGAGGAAAAGGAGTTGCCTACTTGCAGCGACCAGGAGAATAAAGAAAAAAACTCATGACAATAGTTACAATCTCTCTGAAGAGCTCATGCCTCCACAGAAGCTGGACGGGACAGGCTACAGAAAACTAGAACTCCCTTGCCCCCTCCATCCTGCTGTGTGGAAAGTCCCTTCATCAGCTGAGGGAGCTATTGTGCAGCAAAGAGATGCAACAGGCCTATCCCAATTATCTCCTGGGCATATAATGCAGGAAAACACAGAGGGCGTGGTCCATATCCCAGGTAACAGACCTGCCAAGTGGAAGTTGCCAGTGTGCACGCTAGTCAAACCTCCCTCCTTTAGCAAGAATGCTGTGCTTTTGACCAAGACTACACAGTCAAAGTGTGAACTTGCTTGGGAATCAGGTCCCTAAGGCTCCCTGCAATGTGCAGAAACTATGCTCTAGGTCTTCTGCTAGGCATCAGGGAGAGAATTAGAGATGTGATGGCACAACAGAGATACGACATGATGCTTATGATAAGGTGTGAATAAGCTGCAAAGAAGATTAAAGGCATTTAGATAAAATGAGTAGAGTCAGAAACGTCATCTATTAGTGAGGCATCAGTGCTTACAGTTCCTTCTGGATCCACCAAAAGAAGATGCTTGGCTTGTCCTTTGTGCATGCCTGTCAGCACATAGGAGCCAGGATTTGTGGTACTCTTCCTCACAAGGAAATCTCCACATTTCTTTAATAGCTGTTCTGCTTCTTTCCTGCTCATCTCTCCTTGATACCATGGCTCAGTGCTCAGCTCTTCAGCCTCAGTCTGGACAGCTACTTTGGATAAAGGAGGACCGGTGCATCCCGTGGAGGTGGATTTCTTCAACATAGCCTCAGATGTTTGATTCTTGAGAGCATCTTCAAATGGTTCTGATTATGGAAATAGAAACAAGAGCAGGATCATTCAGAGGTAAATCATGTAGCAAAATGGTGATATTCTGGTCATTTTAAACTGGATTTATTTTGCATTACAGCCACTTCTCTTTATGAGAAAAACGAGGGAAAATATACTAATAGACTTACCAATTTATATAATGTATGTAGACTGAGGAGTGTAATGTGTTTAAAAGGTATATTATGCACAGAACAATACTGGCAAAAAAAACTGGCAAAGACTCAACCTTGGCAGGATCTTTTGAAAGGTACTGCTTTATTTCAGCAGTGGCTATTGTCAACAGCTGAATTTATACGATCTGGTACCAGGAAAATCTCTCCTTCAGTCTTTCTAGGTATGTTAGACAGTTTAATTTCAAATAAATTGCATAGTAGGGATACCTAATGTCATTATACTCATATCTGGTCTCTGTTCAAACGACTTATTCATTTAAAAATTACCCATTACTGAGTCTCCAGCCCAAGGCTATGTCTAGTAGGGAACATTCACCCTCACACTCAGCCCACTCCTAGCCTCCATCTAGGAAGAGAACCTTGCAAAACAGACACAAGTTAACACATTTAACATCATTTGCCTTGCTAAAATCAGCCTTGGGGGAGCATCTTTTAAACCTCAGCTAAGTCCTGAACTCGGTGCAATTGTAGAGTTGAGTGTAAAGAAGTGTCATTATGGATCAGCAGTCTTACAGAAATAGCAAATATGTCATAGGGTGCTTCGTTACATGTTGTACTGACCTCTTGGAAGCTATTTACTCTTGAAAGACCTTCATCTAGCCCACCAGTGCATTTCAAAAAGAAATGTTTTTCTGTGCCCCTAGGCTTACAAAAGGACATCTGGAGAGCGAGCGGCACAGCAAAATGATACATCAGCTCTAAACAGATTGTTCCGATGCAAGGAGTACAAAGCCCTGTTTGCATGCGGCCACAGAGAAGGTAGTTTAGGTCAAAGAAATAGGAAAAATATTGTGCTGTCACAGCTTATTGATATCTCAGCTAGTTATTAAAGGTAGCTGATAAATCTCTTCACTATATTGCAGTCTGCATGAAGTCCAACTTAGGTTTAGCTTGACAAACCACTAACTTAGGGTAAATTGGCACATTTTCTAATACTACTTTTCTCTGATGTTCCAATGGCTGATAAGAGTTAACATCCCTGATTTCAAACAGCAGATTTTTCTCATTTCAGATCTATATTCAAAGATAGATACTCTCTCAACTTTCATCCTCCTCCTTTCTTTCAACTGAACATCTCACTAAGCTGTGGAAATAGAGCCATATCTCAGTAAAAACATGCCAGAAAAGTGGTTTCTGTATACTAAGATAACAGAAATGTAGATATTTATTTTACAAATAAAATAACTTGTAGGAACCAACTGCTTTGTCTCACTGCCTTTTAATTATATGAACTGAATTAAATAAAGCATAGATAAGCAATTTATTTGAGGGAGAAAGAGTAAATAAACCAAGAAGATGTTCTGTGCATCAAATGCTTTCGCTGTTTCTTCAGTTTTCATATCTTCTCAAGGCTGAAAAAAAGGTGTATTAGTAGCACCAATACCAAACTATGGCTGAGGCTTAAGCTGTGGTTTAGCAGCTGTGGTGATGATTCTGATCTAGGAGAAGCAGCCTTCAAAGTTGGAACAGATAGGGCAGTAGGCCTACCCAGAGAAAGAGGTAACTAAGTACTTTAATTTCTATGCTAGGTTCCTTGTGGCACAAAGCTTTTCATATATGCACTGACTCCCTCGTAATATACTCACAGGACAGGCTGAAGACAATTCTTCACCCATCCATACCTTCACCCTACTTCACTTTCCTGTATGGCAAGATTCCTGATTATTTTTTTCTTCTGACAGAATTGCCTCTGATGTTAAGGATAACATGGGCTGCAACTAACCTTAACTCAGAAATTTTCAGACTAGCTCCAAGTCTTCAGCTACCTTTAATTTAGTTCAGTCCAGTATGAAACCACAATGGATTCTAAAATTCATCATAATTACACCAGGAACATTAAATTTGGAAAACTAAAATTTTCCTATTTTTTTTTTTTAATACAGAGCTAATGCATAAACATATTTGGTCACTTGTTAGAAAGAAAGTGAATAAGAAAGGAACTCACTCATGTCAAACAGATCCTTTCCTGGGCTGCTTGCTTCAGCATCCTCTGCTGTTCCACTGAAGGTACTTTCAGCGTCTGCCTGAAGTGCCAATAGATCTTCTCTATTTATGTGCTGGGTGTTTACATATATTGGCAGCTCTGCTGGTGGTGCTACTTCTGATTTCTCTTCTGACATACTACAAATATCCAGAGATCCTAAAAAATCCGAGACCTTTTCTTAATCAACAGAACAGTATTTAACAATTACCATCATACCACATCACCACAGGTTTAAAATTTCCTGATTGGGAGATGTAAAGTCAATAATTGCTGGATCTATTAGAAAAAGTGTTGATTAATGGATTCAGAACTGTATTTCAATGAGGGTATGATGGGGCTGTTTCCCAGGAGGAAAGGAAATCTTTGTACATAAAGACTGTAAATTTCAAAAATTATATTCTGTTGGGGAGTCATGAGAGGAGGAGAAGGTATAATATCCTCAAATGTGTGCAGATTGACAATAGAGAATATAATCTGGCATTTGAAAAAAAACATCCCTAAAAACACAGTAAAGCTGTCACATAAAGCTGGATGGGGTGAAATTTTATATGTATTTTGAAATGACTTGAAACTCAAGACAACAAAAGGAACATTATGCACTATTTTCTATTTGTTGAGTAGAGAGCATTGCTTCCCATTTTGAATTAAATTTCTCACTTTAGGCTTTTCATTTGAAAGTTCTATTTTGCATACCCTAGTGGGTTAGATTTTCAGAACAGATCATGCAGCAGACACTTAATTATCATGGGGTTTTAAGATACAGAAAGTTAGAAAGCTGAAAGTCTGGGTAACTCTTTATGAACTGCTCTGCAGAAGAAAGTATTTCATGAAGGTGTGCATTTAATAATTTATCCAGAGTTAATTATCAAATGTTTTTCAGAGGTATCAACACTAAAACTCAAAGAGAACCTATCAACCAAATTCAGTTCATTGGCTTAAGACTTCGAGGCATGAGACTTTCACATGCTTTGCCCTTCAAGACCACCTGCAATATTACAGCTAAAAGTAGTGAAACTCACCTTGTTTAACTGGCCCGTGATGCCATTCTTCACTGAATTTTTCTCCTAAGTGATGGCTCTGATAATAAATTTGCTCTCCTCCCACTCCTGATGCAGACTAGAATGGACACATGTGCAAGGAATTTTTCAATTGCCTTTAAAATGCTCAGACACATTACAAGTGGCTCTGCTAATTTCCTTGGATGTATTTTCTGTACTGTCACTCTTCCACTTCATCTTAATGTCAGAATATATATATATATCCCAAATACATTTGAATAAGAGTAAGATATTGCCAGTGACCTTCACGTGTTCTTCCCTGCTTTCTGCTTATAGTCACCCCCATGATACCAAATGATGCATCATTTCTTTAGTTTGTACTCACATAGTGAGTTTTGACAACCTATTACTTGGAGAAGTGCTCCACAGAAACACACGTGGGAACAGAAGACAGCCCAGCACTCTTCACAGCATGAGCTGAAAGATTCACATTCATACCAGGGCATGCACTTGGGCACTAAGGGGAGGATGCTGGCTACAGACAGGACCCCTCTGGATTTAAGCTGAGTTGTGCTGGATCTGAAAACACCTCTTAGGGGGCTACATTGATACTTCTGTCAAACTTCTGACAGGAGTGTTGGTAGAAATATTCAAGCTGACCTTAGCTCAACACGAGGTGGAAAACCTGTCTAGGAACCTGGCTAAATACTGATCACTGCCAAGTCATTAACATAATGAACTGTTAGTAATGAGTGCACTAGATTGTTTAAATGATGCTGCATTAAATCATTCCCAATTAATGTGCACTATTTGATATTCTCCGAAGCAGACATGGTCTCTGCATATGTGGATGCCCCCAGTGGATTTCTGTTCCTTGAACCTGGCTAATCTTTTAATACCATGAGGATTTCAACTTCTTTAATTTGTTCTGAACCTGCCTTATGTGTTGCCCCCTGGATCTACAGTGGCCATTCAGATGGAAACTGGCCACACAGGAAGGGCTGCGAGTTACAGACAGTCACAAGGTATCCACCATAAAACCATGTCTTTTAAAAGACTTAGATCAATCAGCAGGATAGTAGAAATGAAATTATACTGACCTGAGCTGTGTCTGCAGCGCTGGGAAATTTTGTTTTGAGCCTGGCATCAAGGAATCCGCCAGGGGGAGGTATTTTATTTGGGATGTTGTTGTAATAGTGATGCTCTGTTGCCTCATTATCTTCCTCCATCCATGGGTCCTCAAAACTTTGCATCCTATAAGGAAGAGAGTGCTTTCTTTTGCCTCTCACTTGTCAAACACCTACAGATACTTTCAGCAGTTTAAGGCTGCCTGCCAGAGGATCACTGCTGCATGTTGTACGGACACTTCAGCTATCAATGTAAGTCAGGAAGCAGATCTTCTCTGTTTAGACAAACTGACATAAACCTTCTTTGTAATGGACCAAATTCTTTCTGCTGAGTAGAGTGTGTTTAAACTTAGCTTTAAAGACCATTATAAACTGCATTAACAACTTTATCTAACCTTAAAATAGCACTTGTATTATTAATTGATTGACTGACTAGGCTCTAAACAGCTGTCTTTCATTATGACTTCTCTATCACCAATGCAATTCTACAACTTCACAAAGTCAAGAGATGTGAATACAGCATGCTTCCAGATTAGGATAGTAGCATTTTATATTCCCTACATACCTATTTCTGCTCTGATATAAGAGATTACAGAGTGTACAAGTTCACTAGGGTTTCTTGTAAGGTTAGTAAACACATAGCAGTCCATGTGTCTAAAGAAAACAGAATGCTATTTCGCAGCCTTTTGAACATATATGAGCAGACAAAGTTTGTATCCTCCAGATATCACTGCAGTCAAACCTCCCTGAAATACATCACATTCCTAGAAACATCACCCTAATATGAGAAATACTGAAACATCATTAGTCATTTTGGAAGCCCAGCAGTCTGACCTACTCCATCTAAACTGACACAGCTGCTGTGACAGTAATGAGGAAATGCCACAAATAACAACCATTCTTAGCCATCCAACTCTGCCTACTAACTACAGCACAAAACATCTGATCATTTTAACATCATTGTCAAATCCATATTTAGCCTATTCTTTTAAATTGACTATACTTCTTTCATATTTGTTAGGTAAACACTGTTTTGCTAATATAGCAGAAATATTTTTTAAGTGTTCAAGTCTGTCTCCAGCAACATTGTCCACATTTCATCAAGTAAATTGAAAGCTAAAGAAGGTCCTTTAGCTGTCTTCTGTAATAGCACTCACCTATCAGGGAAAGTAGGTGTCTTAGAGGGGCATTGCAAGTACTGCTTAAATCGAAGCTCAAATGCTTGCCCTATGGTGCTGATGACATCCTGGGCCAGGCCATCACAGCATTCCAGTATATGACAAGCTAAATGAAAAAGATTGACACATGCAAATCACTGTTTATGTCATGGTGAGATGCAATGACCTATGACAAAATACCTATATTTCAAGCTTAGTTACCCTATTAGTGACGTACACATTTCATTAAAACCCAATTCTGATATAGTGAATTTCAGGTAATCACAACGTCTTAAAGGTTACATAAAATTGCACTGATGTGTAACTGCAATAGACAAGGTCATGAATCTGTTCCACTCTTTTATCAAGTCCACAAACAGAAAAAAAACTCATAAATTTCACCTGTTATTACCTGAATGCAATAGATTATGTAAGAATTCTAAACTTTAAACTGATATTATAAAAATATTAATAGATGGTAATAATAATAAAAGCTTTATTTGTTTTCCTCAGTTTAATTACTTCACTTTTATATCTAATCACCCCAAGTCACCAGCTGCTCTCTTTTCCCAAATTACACTCTGAGGGAGGAGTAGTATCCACAGATAATTTCAAGATAATGAGCCCTGATCTTATTCCAGGAATGCAGAGATTGGTGCCTGTTCCTGCTTGTTTGCATGGAGACACTCCCAGCAAACTGCAGGGTTTCTGAGGAGTGCAGAACCAGCAACCTGATTAATTCCAGCATCTCTCTGTGCAACCTCTCTGAATCCACTGTGACAGAGGCAGTAAAGGGGAAGGCTAGCAACACAAGCTCTCTTGCTATAAAAGACTGAGAAACCCTTATCAGCTGTCAGAGCAGCCAAATCTGTCCTGGTTTTAAATCAGAGAATGGCTTGGAGGTCTTGTCATATGCAAAAACACAAAGTGGTGAACTTGTGAAGAGCTCACTCAACATTGCAGGAGCACAGATGGGTGCTAAGCGGTGGAAGCTAAAAATCTCAATGAACAACATCTCAGTGATATCCAGAGAAGCCCAAGTGAGTTAATTCTCCATACTCTGCATTGGACAAGCATATTGTCTACTGGCTATAGCCTGGATTGGATTTCAAACCAGATCTTTTCCAAGTCCTGCCACATCTTGTTCAAAGTTACTGATTTTTTCACCTGTGATTGCTTTAACAACCTGAATATAAACTCTTCAGCTGAAAAACCGCATTTTAGTGCATGCCCAGTTGTCCAGCTTATTGGAACCAAATGCACTGGATGCCAGTATCCTACAAATAAGGGTTGGTCATGACATTTAGTTAAAGTAATACAGGGAGACTAAGTAGGTTTAGATACAACTTTTGCAGAGGCTGAAATATTGGATAGACTTCTGAAGAGGCCAGAATAAAGGGCCAAGGAGCATGAAGTTGTGCAAATATAGAATGTCTGCTGTCTCTTCCTCAGCAACAGCAGCAGCAGCAGCACCTCATTCAGCATGAGATGGCACCAGTCACAGTGCCAAATAGATACGATGGTGTTCTCTTCTCACCTTAGAGCATCTGCTGTGCCAGCCAGCAAGCTGAAATGCCTCGTCCAGGGAAAATGCCCCTACCTGCATGCCGAAAGTGGGTTCAGCAGACAAAAACAGCAACTCCACTGTGTCCAAAGACAGAGGCAGACATCCTTGACTAGCATTCATTTTTTGATGCCCTCTGCAACACTGCTATTGGCATTGAACAATCAGCCCCCACGGAAGGATGGAAGGTGTACACTTATCTCCAAAAATGTGGACCAAAAGTAGTTAGGCCAAACAAAGCTAAAATGTTTGCACTCTATAACTAGAGTGCAAATTTAAAGAGGCGACATGGCTCACTGCTAAACCTTTCTGAAGCCGAAATGAAGCATGAGTCATTAAGTAGTTTCAGTAGGTGACATAATGAGTAACCTGTTTCCTTGGATACGTGAATGGACTTTCAGCAGGTAGGAGATATGCTTCTTGTAAAAGGATGAGAAGGTTTGGCTCACACAGAGATGATTTCTTGTGAATGTTACAGCAGAAAATAGACAGCCTGTAACTTGCTAGATCCAGAATGCAAAGCACGAAGACAGCTTTTCCATCCTTGGGAAGAAATGAGTCTAATATGCAAGCTATACTACAGCATTGGTGGTAGGGTAGCATCAGTAACAGCAGCAGTAACATTTTTGCTAGATACAGATGTAAAAACAAATTCCATTTTAAAATAATTTGCAGACAACATAGACAGATAGTGGTGAAAGAGGGCAATTCAGGTCCCAATTAGACCCTTTTAAAGAATGTGTTTTAATACAGGTGACATGTAATGTCACTGATCTGCAAACCACCACCACCAGATGTATACATGACTGGGGAAATCACCCATAGGAAAGACATGACAATTAAAGCTTAAAGATCACAGCAAGACAGAATTTCACATGAGGTAACAGTGCTTCACTGCAGCAAAAAGGGCTTAGGAGGGACAAGCCAATGAAGAGGACAAAACCAAGAAAAAATAGGAAGGTGCATTCTCTGCTATAGTGGCAGCCTCTGTTATGCAGATATCATATACCTTTTAAAACAGCTGCAGGAAAATAAAGGAAGGAGGTACCGAAATTTTCTGAAGTATGGAGGATGTGCATTGCAGCTTGAATGCTACCAGCTGTCAATCTTTTCATAAAGAAAACTAATAAATTACTTGATCTGAACATACCAAAGGAAGCCAACAATATCAGGTGTTCAAGGTGATTCTTCAGTCTAGGATAGCACAGCTAAATAAAGAACGATCACAGGATGCTAAGGATAAACACATTCAATGAAAAATAGAAGGAACATAATACAGGAGGAACATAGTGCAGAAGGAACATAGTGTATAAAATCCACTCGTACGGGGACAGAAAACGGAGCACAGGGTTCCACCATACCCTACAGAGCAAATATTTGGTCTACAGTGCTAGTCCCTACATTGGCTGAGATCTCTCAGAACAACTAAATCAGGCTTGGATTTAGCAGAAGGGTACTCCTAAAGCAGGTGGGCTAGAGAGCAGCTCTGCAGCATGCGTTCCATAGTCTGACATTGGAGCCTCTCCGACAGGGGACACGTGATGTTGTAATGTAACAAGTATTGCAAAGAACCAGACTATTCTCTACCTTCCATTCCCTTTGAGTTTCCTAGGTATTTTGCTTGTGTTCAGCATATTCATATGCTTAGTACTATTTAGTATTATTTATGAGTTAATACTCTCAAGTCTGTACATCTCTGCACATGGACACAGCAGGTTCTTCAGGTATCATTAAAGATGACTACATATGGAAGCTACTGGCTTAGTTGTGCCGATTGTAAGGTGGGCAGCTGAGGGTTTGCAGGACTGGCATTTTGGAGTTAAAGTGTCTGAATTTTCCAGAACTCCTGTTGGAAGTACTTAATGGGTGGGTTTTTTTGGTGTTTTGTTTTGTTTTTTGGGGTTTTTTTTAGCTAGTCTGTTTTACTCTCTCTATCATCTACGAATACTAAATAGATTCTAAGGTACATTACAAAATACTTTGTAGTTGCACTGAGACCTAGTGAACACAATCAGCAAGCAGGTCCCTACCCCTGACTGATTGCTACTAAAGCAATACAGCCTTGAATAAAAGTTTGCTGAGAAAGAGAATTCCAGCAAGCTGGCACAAAAGTTAGTTATTTGATGAAGAATCTGATTCTGCCAGGAAGAGTTAGGCATGTACTGGGAAGACCTAACAAATTCAGCTGCCTCATAAGATGACTTAATCAGAGGACTGCTTAGCACTTGCACAGTGATTGGGTGTAGGTAAGACTTGGCTGTTGCCTAGAAGCTCACACAGCCAAGTAAGGCAAGTGCTTGATTTAAGACATGAAGAGAATCAAAGTGATATTTGGGTATGAACTAGCAGAAAGACCTATTTATTCCAAGCTTGAGAAGCAAACTGCTGCTACTTATTTCTACACAGTCTTTCCATGGCTCTATCAAAGGCAATCCTTTGACTGGGTTCATGTTCTGCATGTATATTTTTCAGGGTGAGGAGGTGGGGGGTTGGGGATGGAATCTGAACAAAACCACAAATAATTAGTGTTTCTCGAAGGAAAAACAGACATCAAATAGATATTTCTAACTTACCTCTACGATTAACAGGATCCTTAGCCACATATGCAATATAGTCTGAAGTATCCTGTCAAAAAATGAAGATATCTACAATGAATGCAAAAACACATTTGCACTGATTACAGCAAAAGATCACAGTCTAGAGTATGTACAGTCCATTGGGCAGAGCCCCAAATGGCATATTTTGCTCTACAGTTGCATACTTCTTAAACCCCATATAAAAGTTTATGGGTTTTGGTTACTAATTGCACCACTTTCCTTTTTACAGAATGTGATCTAATGCAGCAGAAGTTTAAAATCTCTTCCATCAATTAAACAAACTCAATAGGACTTGGTCCAGGTCTCATTTAGGAGGGAATAGAATTACAAGCCCTTGTGTTCAACTACCCAGAGATTTTGGTTCATAACATGAATAATCATCTGGGTCTGTGGCAGGAAGAGTGGGAGTAACAGCGCTGCTCCTCAGAAATACTGAGCAATGGCATTTATTCATGTGTGACAAGCAGGTGTTTACTTTACTGCCATATGGCACAGAGGTGCTCAGCCCCTGCTTGGCAGTATCCCTGGATGCCCTCCCCCTGCCACACCTGTTGCCACATGCCTGGTGGATTTTCTGGCAAGAGTACACAGACATTTTCTTGGGGAAGTTTTTTCTTCCTCTCCTGCCACCCCTATGCTCCAGTGCACAAGACTTCCATCATTATGTGGATGAAAAAGAAAGGCCTGGATTTCTGGGAAACACTCAGACCTGCTGGTATATCTGAAAAATGCCATATTGCCTTGATGCAACAAGGAAGTCCTGGTTAGATCTACTATTTCCTGATACACCTGGCAAGTCAGGTATAGCTAAACCCAAGGGATATACAGGATACATCTTCTACCCAAAGCCTTTTCAGGCGACTGATCCAAGATCACTGACAATTACACCAAGATCTAATGTCATAATAAACATCAACCTTCAGTTAAAAGACAGACTTCTTCAGCACAGTTTTTTCTAGTGCGAGCACACACCACCAGCAGCCATCCAAAACAAATCACTGTACTGAATGTCTATACAATTTCCTTCCTTCTCCCTAAAGGAGAGAGCAAGGGAAATGATGAAGCACAGTCATGGCTTCTGGTGACAGATATGAAACCAAGTCATTTAGTTCATCCGACACAGCAGCAGTGAGGTTGGTCTGTTAAAAAAGCATAGCCCTACCATTTTGTCTCATAATTTCTTACACATCTTGTGGCCCAGTGTCTGGGCAGTGACTACAGTGGAAATAAGGGTGCATATCAACAAGTAAGAGGAAAACATAGATGGCCGTGTCTATGGTAGCAAATAATACAGAGCTCTTGTTTCAGTGTACTGGTTTCTCATAGCATGCCTGAAACTCTCTGAGGGACCAGCACATGCTTGGCATTAATCCCATGAGACCACTAAGAGGGAAGAGAGTGAATGTGTGGGTGAAAATTGCACTGCATTATTTATTTCAGGGCCAGAAAGAAAAGAAAATGGGCCACAGATCAATTTATTTACTACTTCAGGCATAGCTAATGGATACATTTATGCCTGAGTAAACCCCAGATCTATCTCATAGCTAGCGTGGGTGTGACAGTCTGAGAACACCTACTCCTTGTTTCATTTAGAGCTCTGAGATTCAAGCTGACTATGACAAACCATTAAGGACCTAAGGTGGGCACATTTCAGTGTGGCTAAGTTAGAAGACCCCCATCCAAAAACTATACAGGGATTGGCTGATGCAGCAAAATGATCTTTGACATTCAAGGACTAAAAACACATATGAATGATCTATAATTTCCAGCCTAAAGACTTTGCATTGTAGTGTTAAAATTTGGATGTATTGCTGAAACTGAAAAACTACTGCCTTCAGGGGCCTCTGAGAGACCTGCCTTATCAGACTTTATGAGATACTCCACTCCAAAATTTCAGCTGATATCTCCAAAAACAGATGTCTTGCCTGGCAGCCTGGAAAGAGCCACCTGAAATTACTGTGGAGCAAAGTTGTTTAGTGTATCATAGGAGGAGCTGAAGTGAGCTAAAGTGGATTGAGAACACAGCCTTGGAAGTGAAATAAAAATGGTTCTGAAATGGTGTGTAAAAGGATTGGGTAGAAAGATTTTTAAGCTCCCATATACTGACACAGCCAGAAGCTGACTCATTGCAAAGGGGAACATTGCAAAAGTATATATGGTATTCAAGCTGTTCTCCAGGACTGTGGAACACTTCTCCAGGGGTTATATTTTAAATAATATAATTAATGGTAAGGGAGTGGGAGGAAGGTTGTAAAGCTAATTGCTATCACAAATGGGAGGCAGATATCCGGAGCAGAAAGGCTGATGGGATAGAGAAGTGAGAGTAGTCTCACTTCCTAATAAACCAAACTACAAAATAACTTCAGAATAAGATAATCACTTCCTGAAGAAACATGGGCACAGATCTAAGCTTCCTAGATCACTATGGCCTTTCTCCAACCAGTTTAAAATTCATATAAGGAGAAAAATCTTTGGAATGGAGCCCAGCTGTGGCTAGGACATGCAGTTTGTTGGTGGCAGTCCTCTAACAACTGGAAGTTATTAAGGGCTAATGAAAGTTATGTCTAGATGGCTCTCTGATGTGTAAATCACATCCTTACATTTTGTCATCTTGTACATGCACCCAGGACAAAGGAACTAGCCGCTTTTTGCACAAGCTTTTGATTTAAAGTTGTTCCTTACTAGATCAGAGATAAGCTTGTAGAAAAACATTAGATACCTATACCTATTTTCTTCCACCCAACACCAGAATGAATTCAAGCAGTAGTCTTATTGGGAACACAAATTCGTAATTTCACTATACCTTGTAGGCTCCCTTGCACGATGCAATTTTATTTCTCTGGTGGCTCAATGACTCAGTAGCAAGATTTTTATCTCTCTAAAACATTTGGAAGAGCTTGTTTACTCCAAATCCAGAACTCTACTGCTGTTCCTCTCCTCTTTCCTGGTAAATCATTTCATCAGTGGGCAGTGTGAAATGGTGTTTCCAGGACCTAGCATTTGGGATGGCAGATGGGCAGTAAAGAATCTTCTTACGGAGGCAGGGAACTGTGCTAATCACTCCTCTGCCCACTTCAGGAATTGTTCATTTACAGCATCCATTGCAATCTGTTGTGTTTCAAAGCTGCTGTTGATCCATTTTTTGTTCCCCAAATTATTATGATATTGTGTCCCTTCTGTAATTGCACTGAGCTCAGCAAAGCTATACTAAAACTGAAATTTGTCTTTATGTTTTCTGACAATAGCAAAGTGAACAGAGAAAGCAAGCATCTTCACCTTAACAGAGTTGAAATGAGAGAATTAACTCACAAAGCAGGCTAGAAATTGCCTTACCTGTAGTACATGACTGATATATGACAGATAATTGCATGATGGATAAAAAGGAACTCATTCAATTAATCGAAGTTTAAGAGCTTTTGAACCTCTAAGGTAAGATGCGAGCGCTGTCACTAATTTATATTTTTCCCCTTGCTTCCTGAGTGACAAATACTTTTCAAGCCCATTTATTAATATACCTTTGGATGAACAGTTTATAAAAATAAGGAAAAGTACAATAATCAGGAATCTGCCCTTTGATCTGAATGAATAAAATTTGTAGGTGTATCTAAAAGCTTTGCAAACCAGGAGAGAATGATCTGTGCTTTTCCTGAAAGTCTGTCTTCAAGCTGCGTGACTGTAGCAAATATACCTGCAGGCAGAATTTTGCACAGTCTTCTCAATATACACTTACAGTTGAGAAGAAAAAAAAAGAAAAGCATGCATTACTATAAATACTATAAATATTATAAATACTATAAATACTATAAATACTAAAAACATAGCTGCAACATATGCTATTACTGTGAAAAGTGTAAGATAAAAAACAGGATAAAAATCCATACAATGTCCATATGACTATTCTACATTACTCTGAAAAACAAAGTTACTATATGAATGCTTACAGCCCCTTGACAATTTTTGTTTCAGTCATTCAAAGGGGAGGATCTATGAACGCTTGTCAGCTGTTCCCCTCAAAGAAATCTTGTTGGCAACGATCAAGAAAATTTTATGAAAGAAGAAACAGGAGCTATTGTGGTTATATTTTTCTTTTAGTAAGATATGCATTAAATTTCGTCACATGGTCCTCATAAAGCTGTGTCTTGGTGGGAGAAGGCTTTAGAGAAATGCTTACCGGATCACCTCCAGACGCAAAGGAGATAGATTGCATATGGTGATTTGCTATGATCTGTATGGATCAGAAAGAATAAGTGTGAGTCAGATGGGTTTTTTAGCTTGCAGTTTTGATTTCTTTTGTTGCTTGTATGCTGGTGAAAATCCAAAATCAAGATCAAAATTTCCTACAAGGGCTTCAAAGAGTAGCATGATAATATAAACAAACTTAAGGATGAATGTATTTATTCTTGTGTTCTTTAAAATGTATCAGGTCTGCAAGATTGCTAAATGTACTCAGAACTCCAGTAAATCCTACAGACCTGTCGGAGAGTATCTTTGGAGAAATTTTAATCTGCTAAAACTCACTTTCTTTATTACAGATAATGATGAATGAAACTAAAGGCCCTATTCATCAAAGCATTTTTCTGCTGATGCCACTCTGGTAAAATCAATGAAACCTTGCCAGCCTGTACACCAACTAAGATTCCTAACATTGCATCCAACACCTACTGTGTCATTTTATGTTTCACACATCAACATGTTTACTATATGCAAACAGAATTTTGAATCTAGCTGCAGTGTAGCATTGTGGACAAATTCACAGGCACACTCCAGGCCATTTGAAATTCAAATTGCTTATGTACAATTTGAACTAATATGATATTTCTCTGGGAAGAGACAATTTGTCCTGAACCTCTAATAAAAGCAGAACATCTCTGCTATTCTGAGAATTAGCTTACAAAATCTTTCAGTAACGAAATAATGTAACAACCAAGAAAGAAAAGGTCATTTGAAAGAAATTTTCACTTGATATTTGAGTCACAGAAACCATGCCAAGAAATTCATCCAGAATGGGACAGTCCCCCTTTAGTGCCTCAGAGCATCTGACAACAGAATTAGGATCTTGATTCTTCACTTTGGACAAGGAACCAAGTACAAAAAAACATTCTGGAAAAACAAAATAGGCTAGAAAAATATTATCTTCTTCCCCCAACCTGCTTCTTAACTGCACTATCAACTATCTTTGTTGGAAAGAAAAAAGCCTGACGGGACTTTCTCTGGATCTTGCTGCTTCACTAAGTCAGGGAGAGGTGACTACTATTTGTAGTGTTTCATTTATGTAAAGAGCACTTCATTTTCAATAGCCCTGCTTGTCCCACAACAGCCTCCAAAGATGTGGTTAGTTTTTAAGTGTACACAGTGGTGAATTAGTGTTCTGTTACTCAGCAGTGAAGATTTCCTTCTCTTTTTCCCCTTAAAGAACAACAGAATATATAGAACACAGAATATATATGGAAGTTACAATGTCCTAACAATAGAACCGAACAAATGAAGTTCTGTTACACATTTCATATTAACACTATTTTGACTTGTGCAAATAACCTAAACTTTTAGTTCAGCATACAAAGGAAAAATTATTTCAGATTGTTGCTAAACTAATTTTTCCAAATTTTAAGGAAGCTGAAAAATGCTTGGAACCATTAGTTCATATCAGGCATTTTTTTAATTCCACAGCTAATTTAGTTTGAGGTAGGAGTATTCCCCACCTCACCTCTGCCAATATCAAAATACTGAAAAGAGGCACAGCAAATTATCAGTGCCAAAACCCAATTCATTATTGTTACCGTAATAGTTTCAAAACCTTTCAATCTATGCCAACCTTAATTTTAAAGAAATAAGTATAACAAAATCATCTTCCCCTCATCCCTGCTTAATATGTTCACAGAACTGTTGTGCAGGGGTACGTGCAGTTGCTTTCCTTCTACCACAAGGGCCAACAACACCGTCTTGTCTTTTCTTTCCTTCTAGATCTGCCAGGGAAAAAGAGGCTGTTACAGAAGTTCACAGCCATCCTCCTGTATGGGGCCTCAGAGGGCAAAGCTGCTGGGCCATGCTTATCTGCAAGTCAAATCCTTGGCATAAATAAGAAACAGGGGAGGCCACAGCCAGTCTAGGGATCTCTGAGAAACCAGATATTTCCCAAGTCTGCAGCACCCCGAAGAGTCTACCTCAAAAAGAATGGTATGAGAGAAAGATGAACAGTTTTGTCAATTCAGAGAAAAGGCAAAACATGTGGGGGATGACTATTCTCTGAAATAAATGAGTCTAACTACATTTCTGGCCTAGCACTGGCTGATGACAAGCTGACATTCAGGGTTTGGCGCTTCCTCAGTAGAGCTAATTAACATCAAGTTCTGCTTCTGATGGCAGGGTAACTGTCCTTATTAAAAGCACTGCTGTGTATAGTAAGGCTACAAACTACTGCAGCCAGTCACAGCACTGCTCCCACAGTCTCAGTTAT
The DNA here is from genome assembly GCF_001522545.3 of Parus major. NCBI lineage: Eukaryota > Metazoa > Chordata > Aves > Passeriformes > Paridae > Parus > Parus major. Next base: position 40,387,881 of record NC_031799.1, read on the forward strand.
CACTGCAGAGGATTGTGATGTTGTCTAAATAAGGATAAGAATGAAGATATATGAATGAAAACATAGTAATGAACTTCAAGCTTTTTAATAGACGGTCTATATATTTTTTTCTTATTTTTTAACCCCGAGGCCCCAAAGGACAGTAGGAATTTTACTTTTTCTTCTCTGTATCTGGGCAGAAAGTTACATGCTCTAATGCAATATGTGGTTCACCACAAATAGCACAGCAGTGACTACACATGTCTGTCTGCTTCCTCTTCATATATACCCTGAGCAAGGATTTTTCTCATCTCATACATCATTCACAAACCACTGCAGCGATTCCCCAAAGTCTGTCTGTACCTTCAGCACACTGAAGAAGAAGAAATGAGCTACTTTAAAAAGGCTGCCTTCTCTCTCTGAAAGACTGGTCTTCCACTGCACTGCAAAATCCCTGAGGCTGTATTTTTAGCAGTGCCTCAGAACAGTTTGCCCTTTAAGACTCCAAATGGGAAGAAAACAACAAAATTGGGATGCACAGTCAGTATTTTAGTTGTTGCTCCAAGCACATCCCTTTTACTGCTCTGAAAGTCTGTATTTTTATTCAGTAAGAACTCCTGTGACCAGAAAATGGTATTTCACATCATAGGTCTTTTGAAGAGTAAAACTGACCTACCTGAAGCATGGCAAGAAGAAAATAATTCATCAAAGTTGTGTTGAATAGTGAAATTAGCTGACTTCCACTATGATTATACTTTGGGTTCATTCATTTTATGACATTATTTAGGAATAATAACTTTGAGCAACTGAGTATTTGGCAAACAGCAAATAATTGTGCAGCAGGCTGTTCATCAAAAGCCTCACAAATTAATACAGAAGTTACACTCACCTGTTTGGTATCTGGATTCATTAGATTTAAGCTGCTGGTGGAGATATTCAACATTATGCTCATTCCTGCAAACTGAAGATTGCTCTTTCCCAAGATGCTAGAAAGGACTTTGCTTGGTGGCTGTGAGGAGGGGGGGAAAAAGCAGATTTTTGTTCTCTGATTTTTTTTGAATGACCTTCACTGTATGCAGGGTTAGTGGTGATCTTAAAGGCTTCTAAAAAGTTTATGACTTTTCAAAGATCATTTAATTGCAACAGCTGTTTTCCTCTGGAAATTATTTCTCATTTATACTACTACTACTACTACTATTATTAATAATAGTAATATAATTAATTACACTAGCCAAGCAGTTCTTCATCTACTCTTGACCAAAAGAAAATAGGGGTATTGTGAGACAGCAGAGTCTCATCTTCACCGAGGAACCAAGTAAGATGACTAAGATGAATGCCTTCAGTCAGTGTCTTGACAATGTTCTTGTTCTATAAAAATAGCTTCAACTCTTGAACAGAAATCTGTTGTTTGCTCTGCATCTCCTGACTGTTCTACCCCCTTGCCAAATGGAAAGTGGCACTCCAGTGATACAAATGGAATACTCACAAGATGGGATACAGAGTGTTTTGGACCAGATGATCTATAACGGTCCCTTCCAACCCAAACCATTCTACGACTTTGTCTGTAGACTGTAAGAGTAGGTAAAAGCCAGATATAGCCAAATAAAACCTCTTTATGCTGGGTAAAACACACATCTAAAGATTATCAGAGAATAAGTCTAAGAATGTAATACAGGGGATGTAATAGTATTGATAACTTTTATAGGCCTTTCACCAGGTCTTAGGGTGTTTTGCAGCAATAGAAGTTATGCTGTCAAAGCAAAATTCACAAACTTCGCACCTTTGATAGCTATGGGGAACCACAGAGCTGCATGAGAGCAGCCTCATTCAAGTAACCACAGCCTGTGCTTAGCATAACAGACCAAGTCCTTTAACTTGCTCTACTTGTGCTGGTGAATATTCGTGCTGGTCATTAGGATATAAAAGCAAAATGAATGGAGACAGTGTTATTCTGCCACTATATTTGCATCTGTCCTAAGCTGTCTGCAAGTTTGGATAGTTTTGTTCCTAGCAGGATGGACACACTTGAGGTTCTGTAGTCCTGAAAATTTACATACATTCAATTTTCTCTTCCTTCTGTTTAATTGATTAAAAATTCACTATGTACATGCTGCTCCTATGTAACATGTGCTGCACTATTTCAGCCTTTCATGTTACATAGCTAGCCCTTCATTAACTTCTCTTTTGAACAAACTCTTCTGAATATTCTTGTATCTCTTCTTTCCTTAATCCTTCATGATTCCCAGGTCATGTCTAAGGATCACCTATTCACAGTGTAAATAAAGTGTGAAAATCTGGGCTCAGAAAATGCACGTCACCTTAACCAAATTGATATACCACTAATGGCAGAAACATGATGAATGTACAGATCAGAAAAAGACACATCTTTGACATTTATCTGAAATTCTGTTGCTCTTTTCAATAACTGATAAGCAACATTACTTCTAAAACCTGTAATAAACAAGGTGTCTCACTAGGCACTTGTAAGTCTATTTACTTATTTTTTTCAACTACATTTTGTTTCATTTTGCTTTCCAAGAAGAAAGATACTTTCATCTTCACTTTCAGATTTAAAAGGAAAAGTCGGAGAATCAAGAAATGCCAATGAGAAAAATTTGGTGGAGGTGAAACCATAGCCTTAATTTCAGAGACAATTTCCAATTACACTGTGACTCATGTTGTCACATATGACTGATTTTACCAGGACATGATTCTCCATTGTAAACAAATGGCATTTCTTGGCATTCCTTTCTGCTGAGATTCTGCCTAGATGGTGGAGCAGCTGGGGAAGCAGGCGGACCTTTTCCTTCACCTGCTCATCCTCCTGTGCCCAAGAGCACACACAAGAACTGTAATTAACTACTTTCTATGCTTCTTCAAGATAGCATTACATCCCAGCTTTGCTAGGAGGCCTCTGAGAGAGACTGTTGAGAACCATCAGTGCAGGGGCTGAGCCAAGGCTTTGTCTTCTCCCTGTCTGAAGACTCTAACTCCTAGCACACAAATGAAAATAAAAGCATGCTAATAATGATGTCAGGTACACACTGGACTCACCATCAGGGCTGGTAGCTGAGCATCAGCCTCAGGTGTTTATGGAAAGAACATAGGGAACAAAAGATCACTTCATATGCTCTTTCCATCTCTAGAAATCAGTGATTACCAGACTCATTAAATGTCATCAGTAGATATATCCTTCAAGAACAAATCTAGTCACTTTCCAAACTATATATGTTTTGGGCTTCTGCTGTATCTTCCAACACCTATTTTCATAATTTACTCATGCATTTCATGAAAAGGCATCCCATTTGTTAGTTTTAACTCTTCCACCAGCAATCTAAAAAAAAAAAAAAAAAAAAAAAAAGAAAAAAAAAAAAAAAAAAAAGTAAAAGGAGGAGGCTTCTACAGAAGGAACATAAAGGCACAGTCTTCATCCTAGATGTATTTATATTTCCAGATGCCTACAAAAGCAGATCCTGACCAAAAGGGCAAGTGATAATATACAATGCATAAAAACAGCCAATACTTGAAATGATTAATCATCTGCAATTCTCCAAGCTGCCTTAAAGTCACCTGCCTGCTGTGCCTGGTCTCCACTGTGCTGAACAAAGAAAATACAGTCAACTGCACTACAAGAAAAAAAAATACCTTTCGTTTCTTGAAGGCTCTTTTGGCACCAGGCATGGCTTCACAAACACGACTGATTGCTTCCCTGAAGAGACAGAAAAAAGCTTTATGGCAAAAGAATGTGTGGGTTTCTTCATTATGCTTGAAATGCACTGGAGAGAACAGTTTCAACTGTATTTCTGTTCACAAGTGAGGATAGTTAGCAGGTCAGTTAGTTTTGCTCTAAAAAAGAAATGGTTCCTCACAGTATTAGAAGGACCTTTTCTCACTGTAAATTAGAATATTGTTCTTAATACCACCTTTCCAGTCTCACTTTTGTGCATTGCTTAACACCTTCTTAAAAAAAAAAAAAAGTTTCTTTTGAGAGTTAGAAAGCATCATTTTTCTTACTACCATACTATGCACTTTTCCAGTCAGAACAAAACCACCAGACTTTGGTATCAGAACCCTAAAATATTCCTGATAATGCGTACATTCTATACAGTACATGAGATGTACAACATTTTAATTTGTACTAGTTCAATACAGTCTGAATAGTTTATTAGTGGCCTTATGTGTGCATTATAGGGAAAATTATTGCCATCAATATTTTGCTTCATTTTTTTAACATTGCTTCATTCTTCCCATTGTGCTCAGGTTGCCTGGAAGAAATGTATTTCCAAAACTTATTTGAATAGATACCTTTTCATGGAAGAGTAACCGTACACCACAAAAACTCCTGAATCAAATCATATTGCTCCAAACAAATCTTACAGTTCCTTTCAGTATTTAGCAATTTATTATTTGAATGGTCAGTCTGGTCAGTCTGGTCAGTGTTTAGAATTTGCTCCTGTACACACACAGGTCTTCCCACTCACCACTAGGTACAAGGCTTTAATATGTTTGCCATGCTGCAAGACAGAATGGTTTTACAGGAACAAGCAAAGTTGACTCAAAACCTTGTTTAACTATTTTTAATATGTATTGAGACTAACAGCACATTATATATAGAGAAAAAAACATGTAAATAACACATATTTTATGCAAAAGCCCCCAAAACTCAAAACCAAACTAATGAACCAAAAAAATCGAACCAAAAAAAACCAACCAACCAATCAACCAAATGGGAAACAATGAACTACAAGACAAAGAACAGTCAAAATAATAAAAACCTTGAAACATCATCTGGATAAAGATATAAATTATAGTAATTTTATGCCATATGCCATATATTTCAACTATGTACAGGATCAATATGTGAGTCAGGAGAACAATGCCATACACTTATATCAGCATTCAACTTATATTGGCTCAGCAAATGTTACAAATTATATCAGGTGGCAATCAGTAATTGCTATATAATTATGCCATGTTTGCTTTTAGCTTGGACCCAATCCAAAGTTTGAACCACCTGGAAGAATCACATTTTATTGGTTGGGGGAGATGGGTATTTGTAGGAATGGAACACACACCTTGAACCAGGTTTAGAGTCCTGCCATTCTGAAGAAGTGTGAGATTTATAGCAAGAAATAGTTAAAAAATCTTTCAAGCACACTATCTTTTCTTCAGGTCTAGAGGAGAGGTTGTTTGTTCCATAACTTGTCTTATGCCTTTTTTTCCCCCTCACTTACATTAAACCCTGCCTTGCATATGCACTCAGACCATTTTACCTACAACACCCCATTTCATGATTTGACACCTGTATTTAGTTCCCACTTTTACCACTTTTTTTTTTTACTCCAAACAAGTTAAATTAATTACTAGATTTTCTTACAGAGCAAGTAAAAAGCAATTGGTTTAAAAGAAACATGTATGATGCATCTCAGAAAGCACAGCAAGCATCACCATGATACAGATAGCTATCACCATGATACTGAGACAAGGGTTACTCCTGAAAATTAAACCAGGGAAAAGTAAATAGTACACCTCTCAAAAGAAAAATTCACCAAAAATGTTTTTCTTTGACTCAAGAAACTGGCATCATCTTTTACAGAGTCTTCTCTGGCTACTGAGCTAAAACTTGTGGTTTCCTATCTCTCTCTTCTGCTGAAACAAATCCTTTGGTGTTAATAGAATGAGAAGTCAGGCCACTGGAAGTCTCCAGCCCACTTCAGTCTTTCAGACCCATGCCTCTTGCTTCACCAGGTGTGTCTTAGTTTCCCAGGCATTTTGACTGCACGTTGCTCTCACAGAGACATCACCCACAGTTGTCACCTCCTTGTCTCTTGCAGTGGTCCAACTGGTGCACTGAGATATCTCGTAGGTTTTGCCTCTCACAGAAAGGACTTGGGTTTCTGAGATATATGTTTGAGGGACAAATTATTCTATCATTTCCTTTCTCTTCCTATTTGCCCCCATCATCTTCTCTCTCTAGTGACAGCATGGAACTTACAGAAAGACAAGGGGATTTTCAGGCCACTGCACCCAACAAATGTGTGCAATCTTGCTACTTTTATCGTTTTATTTTTATAGGAGGGCTGGGTCTTGTAGCAGTTCTGCCACTACCTCTCCTATCTCCCAGCTCCTGATAACCAGACATTAAGTGTGCTACTCAATAGATTCATCTGACTCAAGGACCTTGTTGACCAAAACTGCCACTTGAGCATAGGAGAGGAGATACACTAGCTGGAAAGGATGAAGCCCAGGGCAAGCCTCGCACTCCCAGTCTTGGCAGAGCAGAGAAGACTTTAAAAAAAAAAAAAAAAAAAAAAAAAAAAAAGCTGGAAATCCTGGGCTACACATCCTCTCACTGAGTAAAAAAAAGCACTATACAATTTCCAGCTATCTGTCTTCCTTTTGGTAAGACACCTCAGTTTTACAGAACTCAATGTTCCCAAAGACTGTGGGAAGACTGGGAGTCTGTGGGTTTTGAACCTCTATGAACACTACATGTATTCAAGCAACTGCAAAGTTCAAATTAACAATGCTTTTAGTGAAAATGCTGGGAACTTCAGAAAACATATTCATAGAGTAATTCTGTGTAATCAAGGTCAGAGTGTCCTGGCAGCAACTCTTTGCATGCCTGCAACAGAAGGCACAGTACTTTTCCTGCGTGGGAGTTAAGGAGTCTAAAAGCAGTATTTGAAGAAAATAATAAGAAAAAGGTTGACTGAACATCTGTCACTGCACTGATATGCATTTTATCCAAGGGCTATCAAGATGATTAGAGGGATGGAGATTTCCTATGAGGAGAGGCTCAGAGAATTGGGATTGTTCAGCCTTGAGAAGTGAAGGCTTTAGAGTGAACTAGCATGGCCTTCCAGCACCGGAAGGGAGCCTACAAGAAAGGTGAAGAGAGAGTTTTTACAAGGGCATTTAATGATAAGAGGAGGGGAATGGCTTCAAACTGAAAGGGTAGGTTTAGATAAGATGTTAGGAAGAAATTCTCCACTGTGAGGGAGGTGAGGCACTGGAACAGGTTTTCCAGAGAAACTGTGTGTGCCCCATTCCTGGCAGTGTTCACAGCCAGGTTGCATGGGGTTCTGAGCAAGCTGGTCCAGTGATAGGTATCCCTGCCCATGGTAGGGGGATTGGAATTAAATGGTCCTTAAGGCCCCCTCCAACCCAAACCATTCTGTGATTCTATGACAGTTCCCTGACTACTCTGTTCAGAATATTCTACATCAGTTTGGGGGTGAAGTTGTGCACAGATAGCCAGATAGCCTGGTGATGTGGAAAGGATGGCCCTAAAGATTCTTTCCAGCTTGTATTGCCAGGTAGGACAGGGCAGATGTGACCATTTTATTTTTAGCAAATCAAATTTGCAAATGCCTCAGCAGCACAAATATCTGAGAGACAAATCAAGCCCAGGAACTAGGCTGAGCATGCCATCACCTGACCTGTGCATGGAAACAGTTGACTAAGGAAGGCAAAACCAAAAAGTTCTGTATACATCTGCATGCCTAAATATTGCACAATTTGGAAAAGTTGGATGTGACTAAATTTGCTTCAGTTCTAATAAGAAAATTACTTGACACAGACACCCACTACACCTTTCTAAGCCACATCCTGCTTCATTAGCTAGACTCAGATAAAAATCAGTGTAGAGTTATGCCAATCTCTTATAAAATTAGTTACTGTACTGTCTGCAGTAGGGACCACATGCTGAGTTCCAAATCTGCCCAGGAGTATTTTCTACTTTGCAGATGGTCATACTGTGGAGTCATTTTCTTGGCACAAAACATGTTGTGTATTTTGAATATAATTTGAGCATTCAAGTGTATTCAGTACAAAATCACCAATACTCATTTTCTGAGATTGACCTATACTGCTTTAAAGTGGCTTGACATTTGAGACAGAGAAAAGGACATGTTACATTGCCATTTAGTTCCATTAAGAAGGCTAATGCCCTGGTATCGTTCATAGCTTTAGTGATATTTTATTCTGTTATATAAAGTAGTCCACTCAGGAAGCTTGAATGTGTTCCTCTATGAAACATCATCCCATGAAAATACTCTTTATTTTTTTGATTGTGCTGTTCCTGTCCTTAATTAATATTATTTAACTGATTAAACTCCAGAATTCTGGAACTCATATTTCAGGGAAATTACATACACATAGAAAAAGCACAAATTTTCTCAGCATATTTGGAAAAAGTAAAACCATCTCAAATAATGAGATGAGAAAATGTGATTATGTTTTAGTCTGAAATATTTTGTATCAAAATATTTAAAAACTACCAATACTCTCTTGTTAAGGTATTCTGGTGTCCTGTAGTTCCCTAGTTTACTTCTCCCCATCTCAAAAGCTTAGGACTTCACAGGCTGAAAATCACACATCAAAAGACCAACTTTCTAAATGGAAGAACTGTTCAGAAGGCTCACAGTTATTTCGTAACAGCATTAAGTTCCTGTCAGTATTAATCATTACCAAGTATTGTACCAGTATTTTCTGGAGGGAAACAAGGTCTGCAATAAATTTAAAAACAACTTGCTTATGAGAAAATAAATTAAAAAAAAAACAAAAAACAACAACAGAGACCAAAATTACATTTTTAGAAGTATGTTTAATAATTGAAATATTTTTGTTCATTTGCAAAACAGGCAAAATGAGCATGGGCTGTCTGAAGTAGCACAGGGGACATTCCCAATCTCTGAAGACTAAACTAGTATTTGAAGTCAGATTGACCATGTCTGGAGGATGCAAGGCTGAAGAAGTAGCTAAGGAGAACAAATCAAAGGTATGGAAAGGAAGGGGAGGCTAACTCTGCGGCAAAGATGCACCTACTGCCACGAATCCAGAGTACCATGCAACAACACCCCCGAGGGAAAACCCCCACAGAAACTGGTGCAGAGACCAAGCAACGCCATTTGTCACCATCCTGACTGAAGTGAAGTCTGTCTTGGTGGGAAGCCTGGAAGAAAACTTTTGTAGAAAAAGGTGACATCAAGCAGATGTGTCACACAAGCCAATGTCACTGGTAGAGCAAGGAGACGGTAACTCTTCTTTTCCTTTTTTTCAGCTCCCCATTCTGTTTCTTCAAGTGGCATTTACTCGCATGTAGAAAATCTAAAAGCAGAAAACGAAAGGAAGCTGGCCAATTTAATTTTTGGTTTATTGAATAAACTTTATACACTCAAGTGGTTGGCTTTGGCAACTACTAGGCATAGAATACCACAAGTCATTAGATATGCAGAATGCAATCTATCTAATGATAGTTGTTCTCATGCTCCTGAATCTTCAGTGTGAAACTTCCATTAACCTAAGAGAAACCAATGCAGTTTGAAGGACTATTTTGCTTGTATCGGCAAAGAAACTTTTTATCCATTGGTATGCTCAATGCTGTTCTCAATATTTGTAAATTAACTAACTTTTTAAGGAATATTCGAGACAATTTGTACTATTTGTACCTTCTTTCATAACATGCAAGTAAGTTTCAGAAAACCCAGTTTCACTCAACAGTAACAGAAAAATCTACCTGATCTTGATGATTTCTTCCAATACAATAGTTCTGAGCAATAGTCTTATTCTAAGAAATTAATTGTATATCCTACTGGCACACCTTAGATATATCTTTTAACTCTGCATGCATATGCAGCTTTTATGAACATAAAGTAAGGGTATATGAAACCTTGGTGTTGAATGTACAGCTACAAAACCTTCCTTATAGACAACCCTCCAACTGTCAAGAATATAATTAATGACACAAAAAAAACATCTAAAAAAATGTACTTTAACATTTAGATATGCTAAGTAGCTCAATCCTTTAACATCTTTTATGACCTTCTGGCTTTTTTTCCACTCAGCCTGGTCCCTAGCTACTTATCATAGTACTGGTCAGAGAAATGGAGAGAGAATTTAAAACTGTTTTCTGTTGCTAAATCAGGATCATAGTAATCTCCAAACTGGGCCCAGCTTCACGTCATTTACTAAAATATTTTCTCTCAAGGAGTAGATATTAGCAAATATTTCAAAGGTAGACACAGGAAAATTTACAGAAGTAGAGTGAAAACATTTAGTTTAACAAATATTTTTGTCTAATGCCTAACTGGCTTCATGTCCAAAGCAGAACTTTGGAGACAGGTATCTTACAAAAGCTCCATGTAAGATAGATGACACTTTATAAGTATCTGGGCTGTGTATGTCAAGAAGGACTGTTCAGTGTTGATTAACTGTCTGGTGTGGCTGGACATGTCATGTGAACACCACACAAATTCCTTATGCCATCGACTCTTTGTGTAATCACACTGCAAAGTGCTATTAGCGGAACTTGAGAGTGTCTTGGTTTCCAGGTTTCTGTCAGTTGATAACTTTGTACTGCAATTTGTATTAAAATCATGTTAAGACCACTCTGCTTCAGGTCCTGCTTCTGCAGACCCATGTGGAGTCACCAACTTTCTGAAAATTCAGGATACGGTGATATCCATAACTGCTTCCCTGACTATTTGGCTTCCAACTTTCCACCTTCCCCATCCTCCAAGAGGCTCTTTGTTTTCTTACAAAGACACATGGACTGGGGGAGCTCAATTAATTGCTCTCTGGCTTTGCATTACTATATATTAGTAAAATTATTCCAAATACTAGGTAACAACTTCCACGCTAATACTACATTGAAAAGGAAAGATTCCTGCCTTAGGCACACAAAAACCTATTTATCCTACCCCATTTCTGTGCTAATAACAGTTTAAGTAGGAAATGTAAATTTTTTTCAAACTATCAGGCATTATATCTGCCATTGCCCCACTTAAAGGTGTGCTGTATGAATTATAAGGATGCCTCCATCCACTTTTGAGACTCCTGCTTCCTGGTGAACCAAGCAGCAGCCAGAACCTCATGCTTCCCACAGCTTTGACTCTGAAGTAACTGTGCCCACCTCTTCCTGCAACTGCAAATGTACAATGTGTTCTGCCATGTCCTAAGAGCCACCCCACAAGCAGAGTTCACATGGAAGAAGGCAGAGATAAAACACACTCACCTTTAAGAAAGACAGCATGTTAAGGAGGACACTGAATACAGAATTTACTGCAGATAACAGATTACCTATCTGCCTTCAAAAATCACAGGAGACACATTCTTGCTTTTCAATGTCTTCCACCCCTTTTTTCAGTGATGCTTGCTCATAGTTTCTGCAAACAACACAGATACAGGTGAAACACAACATTAACTGAACTGCTTCATATTGTTTAGCATTGGACTCAAATACAACTCTAAAATTTGGATTTCCACCATCTCTCCTCCAGGGATATTGGCATAAATTGATTTGGCTCAATAATTTCATTAATAAAGTTCAGTGCTCAGATTTGGAGAGGAATACATTTCAAGCTGGTCATCCCAATAGAGTTAATGTAGAGGATTGGGATCAGAGTTTGGATTTGGGTCCACTGCAGATATAAGGTATTTCCTTCTACCTATTGCTATTAAAACAGCATGCAACACAATATTTTACTTAGCATGGGGATGTGTGACTTTATGATGCTGCATGCAGTAAACTGATGACATTCAATTAAATGCCAGTGAACATGCATCCTTGTAGTGCAGACTCAGATGTACAACAAACTGTGAGTGCAACAGCTAATTCAAACCAGTGAGTAATTCACTCATGCATACAACACAGAAGTGAGGACTCATTATTCTACTACAGCTTTAACGATAAGCATACAAACATATTACATGAGCTGCAAACACTGCACATGTTGCAAAAGAATTTTACCTGATTTTTTACTTATTTTTTTTACAAAAAGCCTGAAGGCACAAAGGGCTAGGCCACAGAAGCTTAATAGTGGCCCCTTTCTATGACGACGCCGGTAGGTTTCAGATGAACTTTAACCACTTGCCACCCGTGGTTAGCTCAGTAGCCTTGTCTGCTAGTCCTCCTCTTCCTCCACTATGTTGAAAATTAAATGCTTTTGTTTCTCTTGCTGCCCAAGAAAGTAATTTTGACTTCTTATGTGTTTCAAGAATTATCACTGGGTAATTAAAGATGCAACACAGTGGCTTCAGCTGGTTTTGATTTATCATTATGTGTAACTGCTGACCGTTGTCTGGCGCATCCTCTTATTTGCTCAAGAATTCACAAGACATTACATTCATTACAGGAAAGAATAAATACAATACAACTGATTAATACTACTCTAGTTCTTCTATTTCCCCTGTAGTGAGAGAATCTTGAGACTTCGTATGTATAATGATAAAGGCAAAAACTGTGATAAATTTTACATAACTGTTCATTTTTCCTCCAACTCAAAATTAGGGCAGTAATACCAGTGCAAGGCACCACCAAGGTTATTAAGATCTGATGAAGAGTATGCCAAGTGAAAATGTTTGCTCACTGCTTTCACATACAGATAAATGTATTGCTGCAAGTTTTAACATATTAGTGTACAAAAAGTGAAAAGGCAAAAGAAACAAATTACAGGATAGGATAGGTTAGACAGCATTAGACGGCACAAATTGATATTTCACAGGACTGCAATAAGGAAAGACTACTGAATAAACTATTTACTCTGGGGCTTTGATGCAGCTCCTGAAATTGAAGCCAAAGTTCTTCATTTGTCAGATACATCCATGCATGCACACTGATGTATATACTTTCCTAATGCATTATAACAGCTGTGATTTTCAAAGCCATTCAAATAATCTACACAACCTTTTCCCATGAATTTCTTATCTGTAATTCACCAGATAAGTGGAAATCTCAGTCCAATTTTTAAGTAATTTCTAAGTGCTCACTCAATAATTTAAGTGCCATTTTCAAGCACCTAATTCATTTAATCACAGAGTTGTCTGTGACTGGGACTAACAGTTTGTCTAAAATAATACTAGGAGTTTTCAAGCAGAGCAAGAGACTACATGTCTTACCCTCCCATTACTAAGCCCCACAAATTTTTTCTTCCAGGAGTTGATGCTGCTTATTTCACTTTGGGGATTTGTTCATCCTCAAAGCTGACAGAGACATAAAGCAAGATACGCAATAACTGGAAGGCAGAAAAAAAGGCAAATTTAGGATTCCTAATAACTGACTTCCTATGTTTAAGCTCTGCAACACAGAGAAAAAGCAAGGTTAAGAAAGGAGGCAGGGATAGGCATGTGATACAGTGCTAGAAAGGGAGTAAGTGCTTTGTATGTCTGAAACATACATGCCTACTTATTAGGAAGAAATCCAGGCTTCCACACTAAATCAAGTAACTTGACTCATTTTCTCTGTTTTTTAATCATACTTAGTAAATACTGCATAATGCTAAGAGTCATACCAGTCCAAGACAGATCACTTTCTTCTATGACTGGTTTTGAATATTTTGAAAAAATAATAGTTCGAACAGGTGTGATACATGCAGTAAGATCAATTTATAAAGTTGTGGGTCAGAAGCAGATTGCAGCTGCTGTGTTGTCTGTTTCTCTGGTTAGAGGAAACAGCATAGAGAGGTTTACACAGAGAAGCTTTTACTTCAGCTATAGACCCAGACTCCTTGGCTGACGCAGTCATGGCTAACGCTACAGACCTAAGCCTTGGTCGCACCACATCAGAAGCAATCAGGCTACCAGGACAGTTTTTTTTTGCTGGTGGCAAGCTGCAGAGAAATCAGCAATGGATGTACCTAGAAATACATGTATGATGTAGTAGATATAAATGTAATTTTTAAATGTGTTTATTTTATTTGCAATCAAAGGGCTGCACAGACCATTTGGTATCAGATGTCTTCTTAAGAACGAATTGGTGCCCATAATATTAGAACAGCAGCCTTATTAGAATTCAGTACATACCTTGAGGCCTGCATTATGTTTCTTAAAATACACCAGAAAGTTAACTAGCATGTGTGAATTTTAGCAATTACTTAATAATACTTTCTTAAAACAGTAGGCTTGTACATGAAACACTACATAACAAAGCATGTGAGAGCTGAAAACCTAGGACATGACAAAGGGCTTTTTAGAGCCAGATGAATTAAAGAAAGGCACGTTAGTATTCTAGGTCCTGATTCCAGAGCACTGTTTTATGATAAACAGAAAATTGTAAATGCAAAATAAAAAACAAAACAGGAAGATACGGCTCCTTGCTTGAAAAAAAAAAATAATTCTGTGCTCTAGATATAATTAGAGGAAGGTGGGATAACAAAATTATTTCATGTAGTGAAATATACTATAACTTCAACAGAAAAAAATATAATTCCAAGTTTGTTTCACAGTAAAAGCTAATAAACTTTTTGGTTTTTTATTAGAGGAACTACAAGGCAAAGCTATTTTGTTTGTGTAGACCATATTGTTTCAGATCACCAAATATGCTTATGTATTCATGTCAGAGTAGTGCCTTTAAGCTAGATAATAAGAAAAGTAGAACACTATTACAACGAAGGCATACAGTGAAGGAAACTGTGCAGAAAAATTAGGATGAATTAACTTCCAGATATAGAAAACAAACCAAATAATTATCACAACTGTTTTGTAAGCCAGCATCATTGAATTTCCAAGTGGTAAACATAAATGTACCACCTGCATTGAAACTACAACTCTGCTTAGAAATTAAATAATTATTAAAGGTCAGTGCTGAAATACATCAGAAATGTACATGATACATTTTTAAAAGTAAAGTAGTAAAATTATCAAATGCTTCCATAGTCTACATTGCTTGAAAAACAGGATTCTGTCATTTACCTGTCCTTTGGCTTCTGCGCCTCTCATCAGTGCAGTATCTTGACAAATTAATGGTTAACTTTTTGTGAGGCCTTACATGGCCCAATTCAAAGCTGTTGTATGCAAGTGTAACTCAAAGTCAATACATATAGACCATATGATTAGCATCCAAGCCTAAAAACAAGTGATTTTTCTCATTTAATAAAATTCTTACAGTATGATATATGGCTTATGACAGATTTATTTACTGTCAGCTGTAAGATGCCTCAAAGAGGTGAAATTCAACCACTGTATCCAGTCACATCATTTTACGTGTGTTTCTTTGAAAAGGATTTCTTTATCATTTCAATTCCTGAATTTGAAAAAGTGGTCTCCATTTGCTACATGATGCCAGTGCTACATTCCTCTGAAATAATAACTCAGCTTTCCAAGTGAAAATGCCTGCAAAACACCATTCCTATAGTTCTCAGAAAATATTAGAAAAAAATAATTCATGAACACTTCTACTTCTCTAGTGTTGTACTTATATATTGCTCTTACAAAAATACCATGACACATTTAAAGGAACTGTCATAAGAACCTAATACAAGGCTATTGTTTCTTACATACAGTCTGAAAATGAAGTAATTCTCTCTTTCGTTGTCTCTGGTATCATTGTGGTGATATATTTTCCTTTATATCCTTTGTACAGATAGTTTATAATCTGACAACCTTCGTAAGAAATTACTATAAAGACCCATAAGCATGGGGCTCCATACCAGCTCCCTAGATTAATTTTGAGATCATAGATTTTAAGCATATTCTAATTCTCACTGTCTTAATTGTCATAGATTGGTACCCAGAAAAGTCCCTCACCTGGCATAACAAAGAGGTTAAAATTTTCTAAGGTAGCTCCTGGCATATCATAAATCCACATAGAAAATAGCCTTTAAGTCCTTTTGAAACTATTTATATCATGCAAGGGATTTACATGTAAAATCAAAACTTAAAAGTGGATTTATGGTATCCAAAAATCCTTTACCATGTGATTTTCCATCTTTCTGGCCTCTTCGCTCTCGGGACACAATTCAGAAGTTACTTTAAAAAACAAAGTTGTACAAAATCTTACCTTGCAACCTGCATTCTAGTACTGAAGTCAAGAGATCTCATTGACCGTAAGACTTCTATACAGCCCAAGTACTGTAAGGTAAAAGAAATGGTTGGAAAATGTATTATAATTAGGCTTGAGTTCTGGGAGAAAGTGCAACTAACCATTAAAAGGCAATGTACAATTCTTATTTTTACATTTGATTTACCCTATGTCTAAAGTAGATTATTGTGATTATGCTGTTCTATGTCACAGATTTGTTCCATAAACATTTTGTTTTATTTGTCACATTTCATTCAACATATCATTTTATGTTTAACCTGGTCATTGTAATACACACAATTTCTAATGTGTTGACGTGCTTTTTTTAGTTTTCTTCTATCTTAATTGATCCACTTTAGATACAATCAAAGTAAAAAACAATCTTAATGAGAAAGGAAGTGTGGTAAAAGAAATTTAGAAATAGGACAAGGTTATTTAAAAGATAGAGAACTAAGTCTCATTAGAACAAAAAAGGCATCTTATAACAGGGAAAGATGAAAAGAACACCAGCAACTAAATTTCTTAGTAAACAGCTCAGGGATAGATGTGATTTAGTATTTTCATTTTTTATAGTAGTAAAAAGGTGGAAAATGCTAATACAATATACTAATAACTCATGCTGGGAAATGGCTTTAACAGGGTCATTCAAGAAAAGAATGACATGAAGGTTAGCTAATATTAAGACAAGACCAGACTTTTTGACCCAGATTTCTGCTCTGCATCTCTGTGGAAAAAACGGACTATCATTATGAAAGATGTTAAAATTCAACATTATCTATCACTTGTGTGAAAAAATCGGGTGAATCTTCTAGATTTGCTTCCAAAAGTGGGCATAACTTGCTTATGCTGAAGTCTACTGGAGCGAAAGCTCTTGTCATATATTTGTGTGGTGTCTTTGCACAAACTGCCTCATGACTGGCATGACCCAGGCAGTAGCTTGGCATGTAGGTTAAGTATTCAACCATACACCTGACTTTTGAAAGTCCGGGGACCTGGGGAGAAGTCTTTACACCCTGAGCCTGTTAATGATGATCATGATGCTATTCTAACACTGTGCTTTTTTTTCAGTTTTTCTATCTTCACAGCACAATACAATCTATCTGAGATGAAACTGGTGCAAAAAATTGCAACGTTTTAAAAGTGCTTGCATCACTTTAAAAGGACTGCTTTTTTAAAAAGTGAGGCCACAATTTTTGCCTGTTTGGGAATTTTATTTTTGCTGAAAAAATAATCTTTTAAGTAGAGAATGACTACATCAGTAACCATAATAACTAGAATTTCAGCAAAGATTTTCCATAGAAACATGTATGCCATAAAATTTTTACAGGCTGAGGGAATACCTAGTTTGTTTTCACATATCCACTATTATTTAATTTATTTCTATCAAATGCTATGGAATCATCACAACAGTGTATAAAACTAGCTACAACATCAACTGACTCTTATGCATTAAATTGAGCTTGCCTTATTATAGCACATAGTTTCTGAGAAGGGTTATCTTAAGATCCATTTTGTAGAATATTTCAGAAATCAGCAAATCTATGGTTTTTGAAAGTTTATTAAATATTTGTAGAAAGTGTCTTGTCTAAAGAGATCCTGGCACATGGAGCTTTCAAGCTAAAGATCATACTCTCAAACTGTCATCTATCAGTGCAATCCCTGTATCTTACTACAAATAAATTATTTTTTTTACATATGCTTCTGCCTGAGTACCTAAAACACATACAATTATATTTTCATGCTCTGATTAAGGAAGTTAAGCCATTAACTATATTTTTAATTATCTCAGATGGTGATTTCATTTTCATGGAGATTAAATTCTTAAGCATCACTTGAGACAATCAGCTGAAATCATTTAACTTCTGCCAGTAAACAGCAATGATCAATATTTTCCTGTTTTCTTTCTGTGTCATTTTGTTTTAGTCTAAGATGTTTTCATAGATTAATTTTGCCCTTTATTTATTTCATATGAGATGCTTTTGTAATTAAATATGTTGCAAATGGTATGACTTTTCAAAGGTATCCCTATGATTTTGTGTTAAAGAAATTTCATTATTTCATCAGCTTGTTAGTTTTAGACCTCTCAATACCCCAAAACCACTCTTGGATTGCACTTGTTCCTTCACTTACCTATATTTGCCACAAGTCTTTTAAAGCAAAGTAACTGCATGAGTTTGAGAACCAGGTCCACCATTTTGGAAGCAAACTCTGGAAGGTGTTTTGACAAGTACATGCAGGCGTGCAAATAAATACACAAAAACATGTGCACACAAGCCACTGTCAAAGTAAACAGACGAATAAGTAGACAGAAACCCATAAACATACTTAGAAGACGTGCATTCAGACTCCTTTGAGTCATACTACCTGATCTGCATTAACAAAAATAGAGACAAGATCAGACTGAAGGAAGGTCAGATGGAAAAATTACCCTGTACTTGTTTTATGTATATCATGGAGACAGCTGAACACAACATAGTAAGGCTTGCAGTATTCCTGACTGATCAATGCAAGGATGGCAACTGATTTGCTGGGATAAAAGATGTGAACACTTAATCACCACGGCATGTTTTCAAGTAACGAAATTACTGTAAAAAACTGACATTCAAAAGGTCCAAAGGCCAACTACAGGGACATATAACTCACCTACTGCTATGCTTCAATTATTCCCCAAGACCAACACTGCTGTCTAAAAATATCCATTTGAAGTACATCCTGACAAGGATCCACAGAAAGAAGACATACAACCAAGATAGCAAGGAAATAAATTATTCATTTATTTCAACAAATAAATACCCTGATTAAAAAGAAATGCTATCTTTTGCTTTAGGCATTCCATGAAACATTTAAAATATAGTTATAAAACAGTCTACTTCCAAAAAAAGCTCCTCTTCACCCAGCACTTAATGTATATTCTAACCAATCAGCTACTGTGCACTGTGAAATTTATGAGCTCCTGCTATCATCCTCCCTCTCATTGCTCAGGAACCAAATATATCGAGATGTAGCCCACCTAGAAGTAGGAGGATTTGGGACTACCAGTTCCAAGCTTTCTCAGATAAAATTCTGCCTTCTGTTGACTTTCTAATATTTGAATGAATTTCCAGCTTGTGTACACTGAAAGGTACTATGTCCTAAGGAAAAAGTCTCTCATATGAATGAATACCTTCCCATTCAGAGGTTTTAAATTCATAATTTGTACTTTGCATGCTAAACAGTACCTTGCAGGAAGCAGAGTGCCACATACAGGTGGGACCATGTAGCTCCTATTCCATGGGGTTCCAACGTCCTTATTAGTTACACTTTTGACAGGTTAGTGTAAGGGATATGTCTCAGATTTCTGGTCTGTCCTGTATGCGAAGATTTGTTCTGTACTCCCTAAAGTACCTGTCTTCTTCATGACTGAAAATTCCTGTTCAGCACTTTCTACTGAAGCCTGTGTAAGAGAGGATATTGAGCTCTCTCAACACTTCTCAGAAACAGACATGAACACTGGCTGAGTGCATTTGTGTACTTGGAGCCAAGACAGAAAAAAAGAAAGAAAAGAGAGTAGTCACTGTCAGAGAAGCCCTTTGCTCCAGAAATATGAACAACCTTGTTTGGTGCTTCCTAACAAGCTCTTCAAAATACCAAGTTATTGGAAGAAATTCTCCATTGCTGGACTGAGAAGCTGGCAGTAACAGCAGCAAGAAATACTTTTACAAAAACATAGCAAGACTTATTCTATTATTCCACCAGGATGTATGCTCCATACAGCACTGAAGCAGTCCAACCTACATACATGTCTAGCAGATGAGTGTCTGCCTTGTGCATAGCATATCTACCCATCACCTACTCTCCAGCAAAATAAGGACTCCTAACCTCTGAATTCAAACTGCTGGAGTATCATTAGCTCATCAAAACTGCATGAGTATTCTTAGTAAATTGAGATTTACTGGTTTTAATCTGTGTAACCAGATGACCCTCATCAGATCTGAGTGGTTCAGTACTTTGCAGCTTGTACCTGCCTTGTACAAGTCATGTGAGAGATAACATGGTTACATCAGCAAACAGACACACACTTGTACTGTTAGACAAAAATTAGCCTGTGCCTTCAAATATTGATGTATCCAAAGTATGCTCTAACATTGCACAGCTGCAGATAATAGCCTGGGGGCTCAAAAATTAGATTCTTATTCCTGGGGTTCTGGGTGTTGTATGGAGATCTAAGTTTCAAAAATAGAAATAAAATAAGCTGTGCAATTCACTGCAATTTTCTCACCCACGGGCTTAGGCTGTGCTTTTACTTGGCATGTGCAAAAGTGAAAAAGTGAGTATCTTTTTACTTGCCACATCTGGTTCTCATGTGTATCCCAACTCATACGCCTACGTTTTCTTTTTTGTTGTTTTTTTTAAGGGATGGGGGAATTTTCTTGCTTCATTTTGAGGGTTTTATTGTTTTACATTTTACTCTCATTTGCCAAAGAGCTAGTCCAGAATTACATTATGCCATGGAAGTAAGTAAGAAGTTAGTATGAATTGACTAGTGCTAGTTAACTACGGTTGAGAACTCCCTTATTTAAAAACAAGAGCTTTTATTTCAGATTCTATTGCTACTAGTGCAATACACATTTATTTATGCATCAAAATTACAATTCCTTCCAATTTCAGTTATCACCATTAATAGCTAAAGGAGCTTCTGAAAGGTGCACTGGGAGTTCCACAGTGTTCCACAATACTGAAAAAATACTTTCACGTTTTCTATCTATCCTAAATCATATTAAGATTCAAATCCAGATGCCCACTAACAAGCAGGCCATCATACAAAAATAGTAACAGACCAGGATTTGATTTCAAGATAGCAAATTTGTCCACATGTAACTGTGGATACAATTGGGATTTTAATAACAATATTAATGTGTGAAAAGGAAAAGAGAAAAAAAAAAAAAAAAGAGAAAAAACAACACAAAAGTATCCCAAGCTGAAAGCAGCCCAAGCCACAGCCAGAGAATGCAAGATTGACAAATATTTTATAAAATTAATTTTTGTCTTCAGCAAATTAATATGAAATTCAATCCTTCAATCCCTTTGATATCATATTACATGAAATTCACAGCTTAACTGAGTTTACAAGACCCACATTCTAAACCACTGAAGCAGGGGGGAAAAAAACACCCACGAAAAAAATTCAAATTTTTAAAAAAAATTATAAAAACCCCAAGTCTAAGAAGGAGCTGTAATCAGAACGTGTTCTCTTTAATAAAATTACCTAAGTTAAAGAAAAATAGTAATTGCCACAATGTTTCCTAGTTTTTAAATTGTGCTTTAGAAGAATATTTATGACCCTGAATACCTTAGTAGTTTGACTGAGACATGCACCACAAAATTACTTAACTCTGCTAATCAGCAGGACATGGGTACAAACAAGATAGCTTATCAAAACGTACATTTGCTTCTTTACTTCCTATGGAAACCATAGTGTAGTTGTATTAATTTTATTTATATTATTTGATTGAATTAACACTTGAAATATTTTAAATATAGAGGTACTCCATTCATACTGAAAAAAAAGTAAATGTAAAAGTCCCTTATAATATCACACTAGTCATTAACCCAAGCATGTGGCTCAGCTACCCAACTGTGACATAGATCTGGGAATCTGGTAAATCTTTCTGGACTCGATGATTAGCAAGACCTGCACCCTAATGTGCAAACACCTTTTTTCTTTGTTTTTGTGGGGGTTTTTTTTGTTTGTCTATTGTTTTGTGGGGCTTTGCTTCTTTGTTTTGTGGGGTTTTTCTTTGTTTGTTTTCTTTTTTACCTTAAGAGCTGCCCATTGCTAAGAGGGTGTTGTCAAACATCAGAGAAACCCTTTCCTGGTAGGTGAAGAACCATTGTCCTGCCATTATCACGGCAAACATTTCACCCAAACTCTGGCATCACAAAAGTCTGCAGGACATCCTCTCACTTCAGGTGTTTTTGAAAATACAAAGCATTTGATGAGCTGAAGAGCATTTAAAAACAGCCTTTGAAAATGCTGGCTACCATCAGCTGGATAGCAGTGTAATTAAAAGAAGCCTTGCATGCACTAAACCATTCAGATTTATGCTAGTTTACCTAGCCACCTTCAGCAGAAGAATGGAATGGAAAATTTGTTCTGTGACATTTCTAATGTAGAGTAAGTTATAATATTAGAAAAAGCTGTGGGCAGAACCAAGACTAGATATTCAGAGAGAAATAAATTTGTATAAGCAGTAGTCACAGAGTTTTAAGTAGGCTGCTAGAGATTTCAGTCCTCTGAAAAGTTTGAATCGTTTGGAATATAAATATATTTGCCTTTAAATCATCTGCTTAACTATCACATAAGACCATATTAAAATCTTAGCTAACATGGGTGCTTAGCTAACATGCTCTCCCAGCCATGCTATAGCTTCCTGCTCTTCCCTCCCCTTAGGGCAAGATGTATCTTCAGACATCTGGGGCCACCTAATGACCGTGTCCTATCAGAATATGCCAAAGCCCCCAGTCTGCTCCTCTACCCTGTGCTTTCCTGCTATATGCAGAACAGCATACCTGGTTGTGGAAGCAGCAATTCTGCATGAAAGAAACACTGGCAGCCTTGTTCTGAATGAGGAAAAAGCCCTATATTTAGACACTATCAGAAGCCAGCACCAAAAATGTGTCATAAACATATGCTGCCATGAAAACCAGAAAGGCTTTCTTCTGTGCTTGCATACTTTTGCAGTTGGTAATTTTTATACTAGTAAGTAACCATCTACAGAGCTTTACAGTGAATCAATATTTCCCCCAAAGGTTTTTTTTCTCCTCAAAGAATGCATATTCCAATCCAGATGGACAACTCTAAGTAAGGATTGATTGAGTGGAAAAGGAACAGAAAACCTTTGGGGTTCAACTACAGATAAGCCTCAACCACTCAGTGTAAATTTATCATCACAAAATCCTCCATGAGACAAGTAAACCAACAGAGCTTTCATACTAGTAGAAATTATGATGGATATGACTGTCAATTTCATTCCTCTTGAAAACAGGTGGTTTGCTTCTGTAGCAATGGATGAGAGAACACAGTTCTCCCAAGAATACCTCCAACTCTGGACAACACCTTCCTATTTCTTCTTTTACACTATCTTGTTTCTGTAGCAAAAATAGATTATGTCCCAATATATTCAGTTTAACAATTCTTAAGTGGCAAATGATAGCCAACCCTTTCTATGAATTGTCTTACCCTGTGAAAGCTTTCTGGCAGCGTCTCACAATCAACTCCACAGTAAGGACTCAGAAATTCTTTAAAAAGGCAAAAGATTCAGCTAGGAAGATACTTTATTTTATCTTGAAAAGCAATTTCTTAAGTCAACTCTGAGGTCTCATTTCTTGCTAGGGAGAGGAAAGATGTAACTGAGAATCAAATTTTCCTTTTGACAATTTTCTAATTTCCATCTCAAATGGGGTTGAAAACAAAACATCTTCAAATAAAACACTTTTTTCTTACTTTTTACTTGCAGGTGGATGAAACAAGATTTCCCACATCATGCCCAAAAATATTTATCTAGTAGAGTTGCTAAATGAACAGAGACTTCACAGGACTTCCAAAAAGAACCCATATTAGTAATTTTGCATGAATACTATTTCTTATGTTCTTATCTTACAGATAAATATTCTTGCATGCAAACCCTCAGGAATGTTAGAATCAGAAGCTCACCCGAGCAGTGATTTATTCTATTATTGTAAAGGCAAACACGTTCTATATTTCTTTGTAATTTTTTGTATGGGCCAATAAAAATTTTCCTCAAATAAAGCTACATTTGAGGAAAAAACCCACAAGTTATAGTTCTATACTTTTTAGGTTTAATTTTTAAAAAATATAATAACAGTGAATGCAATTATTCTAGTATGAACCACTTAGAGTATGCACTGCAGTAGCACAGATGAATTGATTCATTTTCACAGCTGCATACTTTAATTCAGTGAACACTTTCCAGACTGTTTTGCTGCTACCTTGAATATCCACTAAGATATACTTCCCTTTAAAGCAACATGCAGATTAGTTCCAGCAGCTTATGTTCTGCATCAGAATTCCTTTAACACAAACACACAAAAGCTTCTGCAGCCAAAACAATATGCTTCAATAGTTGGAAATCATAATTAGACATTTGAAACTGTAAATGTGGACACTGTAAATATATCTAGCTATTAAAGAACTTGTTCTTCCTCAGTCATTAGAGAAAATCATTAGCAAGTAGAACTTCTTGATGAGGAGTATCATTAAAGCACAGACTCAGAAGACGGATGATCTAACAGGTGCTTTTCCACTATGCCAAATACAAACGATGTTAAGTATCTGAAATGCATATGCTGTTCTGCTTTCTAAACTGTGCATTTGGAGGTGTGATGTAGGAAGGACCTGTCACTGCTAAAACTGAAAATCCAAAACATGCACGGAAGGAGAGGGAACACTTTTTTATATGAATGCCATATGTATCTCTGGTCTTCATCAAAAGAGTTCAGCAACTAAACCAGATCTTTGTGCTGAGTATTTATCAATATTTAACTCTCCTATGCTAAATATATAGTTTCTTGTGTTCTCAGTAAGAGTGCCCAAAAGATGACGTCCACTGTGCAGAAAAAAGGGATAAGGGGAGAGATTTCCAAGGCTGGATTTAAATAATGAAAACTCTCTGGAAGGTTTCTTTGCAGCACAAAGGCTATGAAGAGGCAGAGCAGCACTGGGACGCCGGGACTACCACCAGACCCTCAATGGCCCCAAGCAGGCTCACTAGAGACTGCTTTCTACTACCACTCCCAAAACTCCCAAGGCCAGGGTCAGCTCAGAACTGGCACCTGCAGCTTCCAGCTTGTGCCCTATATCAAGCAGCTTTGCCTTTCCATCTTTTCCATCGTTTCTTTCCTTGGCAGAAATAAATATATTGTAAGAGAGAGTTCATAATATTTTTCCAGTTACTTACTGCTTGCTGCTTACCTTTTCTACACAATTAATTTACAAAAAAAAGTTAGTAAAAGTGAGTAATACTATGGAATCTGCATTCAACATGTGGTGACAAAATATGGCCACCATATCTGGTGAAAGAGGTAGTGTTTCTGAAATATTCCAACTCTTTGGGAAGTTACAGGTGTTTTAAAATGTCCTGTGGTTCATGAAAACAGTTTGTCTATAAAAAAAGAGACAATTCTGTTTCTTATAATTATTTTATCCTGGGTAAGCAGTGTCAAATGTCAGTCAGGAAAGATATTGTTGTCCCATGAGACATTCTCTCCCTTGTGTAATTCCTAAATTAGCAAGAGACAAAAATGAAGATAAAGGCATCTCAGTAAAACAACATATCCAAAGGTTGGAAATGGTGCTGAGCAAGTTTTGACAACATCTTAAGATAAAATAGCTCTCTTTTGGTTTTGTCTTTGTTTCTTAAAGTATTTGTTCAATTTATATCTCTTACTTCAGGATTTATTCTGAAATAAAAATGAAAAAATATTAAGAATGCCTGTATCAGTAAATACAGAGTGATGATGCTGTTAAAAAAAAAAAAAAAAAGCCTAGACAGCTTTTTCTGTCTACCTCATATTTCTTTCTTTGTGTCACCCTATGCCATGTCTATTTTTAATTTTTATGGCTTTGGTTGCCATTTCTGTCTAATTTCAGACATGCTTTTTTTAGTATTTGAACTTTTAGCTGTGATTTGGACTGTGATTCAGTGTTTTGAGACTGAAATCTCACCTGGCCCTGTGAAAATTTATTTGAAAAACCAAGGGGAATATCTAACTTATTAAATAAACATTCTAGATTACCCTTACTGAATTGTGCCTAATCCCTTCAGAAAACAAGGGATGACTGGAAATGTGCTTGCACTGAATCCCCATCATTACTCCCATCACAACTCAAATGGACAGGCTCTGCCTCAGACCTGCCTGCAGCTGACAAAGGTAGAGCTGCATTACATTTTGTCATAAATATATGGGATCAAATGAAATTAATATTGTGGGAATATGTAGACTTGCAGAGAAGCAATACTGAACCCTCTTCCTCTATGAAATTTCATCGCATGGGGTAACTCACCTTGAAACAGCATTAGTATCTGGGAAGGCTGGTTGTCTCGGACACCACACAAAAGCAGACCCAAGCTTTTTCTCATTGTAAACAAGAAAATGTAATATTGATACTTTGTGCATTCACTTGAACCTTCAGCTGTAAAATGTAGCCAGGCTGCAGCCCAGGTATAGCTGCTGTGTTAGTGGAGACAAGATTTCTCTTTGGCAAGGGGAGAAAAACACCATGTCACTGGACAAAGGAGAGCCTTGTCTCCAGCAGCACAGAAGGGCATGAGTTTTCCCCAAAGATCTTGATTCATCCATGAGTCTTTGTCTTTGTAGTGGCAGATATTTACATTGGGCACATAATATATTTACTGTAAACATTGTTGGAAGACAAAAAAAGAAACCAACAATCCAAATTTCAAGGAAAATCAGAGAAGGAATTCTACATGAATGCAATTTTACCTCCCACACTGACCAGCTAAATTCATCTAGGGATTTTAAAACTGTAGGACATACATAACTAACAGGATAAATAACTTGTAAGAATATAATTTTTGCTTTAAACAAAAAAACTCCATGCAAACACTCCAAATGTACTGGAGAACAGACATTCATGTTGACAGCTGAATCCTTCAACTCTGAAATCAATACATGCTTTGCTTTCTACAGAACATGTACAAATGTACAGTAATAGTACTTGATTCATGTAATTAGAATAATATTATAATTAAAGACTCTATGGTATGATTTCTGCTCCTAGAATCTGATCTAATTTCTGTGAGAAACGCTCTTTTCCTATTGTTAGGCTGTGTAACAGACCCACAGAGTTCAGGTCCATGAAGATCAAAAGAAAGGTTTTCAAGAGAGCAACAGGTATCAGTATCATTCTTTCATAGTCCAAATAGCAGTGAAGGAAAATGGAAAGGATACTAACTGATCTCTCAGGAATATGGTAAAATAGGAGGGATTAATTACTTAAACCAATGCTGTCTTTGTCACCAAATTCTCTCTCCCCTAATCTGCATGCATGCAGCTTTAAAACACATAGTGATAAGCTAGTTTCATTAGTCTTTGTTAACACTGTGTACCTCGGTTGAGGGTAGCAGACTCTGAAGTAAAAAGTCTGTATTCTACCCTATGATTACCATATGACTGAAACACACAACACATTTCTTAAACATGTAAACCTCATTACAAACAGGATACTCTGGGACCGTGCTTTTTTTTATTAGAATTATATGTATAAAATCCTACTGAGTAAGATTTTAGTCAGGCCATGCCAAATGATCAGTGATTAACCAACAGCACTACCTCAATTTGGCTGACAAAAGTTGAAATTAAATCTGATTAAAAGAAACATAAACAAACTTGCACACATTTTTTTTTCTGTAAAGAAGATAAATTTAATCAAAAAAAAAAAAAAAAAAAAAAAAAAGAGAAAGCTTTGCTGTAATGTTATTTATATTATTTTTTTAGTGAGAGCAAATCAATTCTGGCTAAAACAGAAAGTAAAAAAAAACCAAAACAGAGAAACATTCTTCCAAAGAGCCCTGAAGTCTTCTAGGGGAAGGTGACATATGATGCAGTTTCCACTTTGTTAGCTCCATTTAAGGCTGTGCTTTGCAGTCTGGGTTAGCCACTAAAGACACACAGCAATTCAGCTCATCCCTAAGCACACACTTAACTTCCAGTGTACAAAGGTAGCCTCAATTATTTCAATGAGAATACTCCCAGTAAACAGTGTCATGCAGGAATGTTTGCAGAACTGAAGCCTTTACTTGGTGATGTGTTTGAACAGCTTCACAATGATGTCTGTTTTCCACATCACACATAAACTGCTGTTTTTCCCTCAAAAGAAATGGAAGTGTTAAAATGTTAAATAAATAATTCCAGTTAGGATTCTATTATTTGAATACTTTGCTATAATAATAATAATAATAATAATAATAATAATAATAATAATAATAATAATAATAATAATAATAATAATAATAATAATAATAATACTTTAATGTCCTTTTTACTGAAATACTATTTGCCTGAATTGCAGTGATTCTTTTGGATGATATAGTTCTTCCTTCCTTTCTCTCTCAGATACTGTATTTCTATCTGTTTATTAACACTAGATTCACCCAGGTCTGTTTTATACTACTGTGTTGGCTTTAGACCTTACTGGCTTTTCCAGATACACTTCATATAGATATATAAAATTATACAGTATTTTTTATTTGCTTTTGAACTGTTACAAGTGTTACATTGACACTTGTTACAAAATCCAGCCACGAGTTACCTGAAGACAGAAATGCATTTGCCTCTAGACTGTTGTGCTCTTATTTAAATAAAACAAACTCCAAAATGTCTATAACATTACCCAGTGGTACTCATCAGTAGATATTTATCATTGGAAACAACAGATTACATTGAAACATTTAACTGTTGTTATATTATTCAGATTTTTTTTACACTTTTTTTATTCTATACCTTTGTTTTTCTTACATGAATTTTTATAATCCCCACCCTGTAGTAATAAGTCCCACTATAGGGAAACCACTGAACTCTTTAAGGATATCCAGCACAGAAAATGTCTTCCCTTTTTTTTTTTTTTTTTTTTTTTTAAAATTAATTCATTATTTGTTAAGCAGTCCAGCAGTAGTATTAAGTGAGATGTCAGTACCTGACTACTTTATGTCCCCAATATGATTATGGTCATTGTCTAATGTGTTAGGAAAATTTTTTGGGGTTGTTTTTGTGAAAATTTTTGTTATAATATACAAAAATGCAACAAGAAATCCACTGTGAGGAGAGGAAAAAATGTAGAAAGTGCCAGCACTTTTATGTGAAAGGAAAACAATTCCATTGCAGCAGATCACAGAGATCAGAATATAGCTACAGTTAACCATTTTAAGCAAACTTTTTAAGCATTAGAGTTACACTGCCCATCTTAAAAATGAGTAATATATGAAAATATAGGAAAAGCAGTGAAGTTTCAGATTTTTCATACATTACACATAGGAATTTTGGAATTTTGTGTCTCTTACTTCAGAAGATTTCAATGTGAGCTATCAGCCTGCCCAGTAGTTACAATTAACCCTGTACCATGACTAATTTTCTGTTTTAAATGTGGATTAATGAGAAAATTGTAACCAAGTGCACATTTGCACCAAAAAAAAAAAAAAAAAACCCCAAAAAAACTTTGCTGGTTAACAACAAATCTGATTTTTTTTCTCAATCTCATTTAATAAATGGCATATGAAATTTTCTAAAAGGCAAATGGTACTAATTAAACATGGTATGAGTCCCCCAGATAGTCAGTATAGCCATGAGGTATCCAAGGAATGTTTCCCCCCAGTATACATTATCTGTGTATTCATTTGATGGTCTGATTGGATAAAAGCCTTGGTAGCAAACAATGTTTAAGGATTTGGGAACTGTACTTCTATTCTTACCCATATGAATGCTGCAGTTGCCAAGGAAAACTGAGATGGTTAATAAGCAAGCAAATTAGGAACTAATCAGGACCAGTATATTTTCATTCATTCATTAACCACTTATTTTGGTATTTCCTTTCAATCTTTGTTTTTACATTTAGAGCAGTGTTCTGTGATTCTTATATCAGAAACCATGAAATTAAAGTAATCGTCCTATTTTTTTAGCAGAAACAGTAAACTAGATTCCATACATTTTAATGACTAACAAACTACTAACAAACACCTAAAAGTAAGTTGTTGGGTTGATTTAGAAAATTCTGATATATAGTGTGTATAGATATACTTTCATGTACCAAACATCAACTGCATTAATTAAGTATTTGTTCTAATATCTCTGTTAGGTATGGGTGAATTACTAACTGCAAATGTTAGTCCACTTCTGTATCACTTTAATTCTTTTTTCAATTCTAAGATATCAGCTTCCTCTAGCATATAGTAGGTCAACTACTGAAAGGATTAAGAAATTGAATGCTGTGTTTGTTCTGAATCATAGTGGTAACTTCAGGTAAAACTAACAGCAGAAGTGTATTCCCACAGTCATTATTTGGCTTATACTATCCTAAGCAAAATAAAAAGTAAAATAGTTGAGTCCCCTGAGCTAAAATGTGAAAATGGTAAATGGCCTTCTGTTAACCAGAGTATTTCTGTGCAAGAGAACACCAGTCTCAACACCACTATGTCTAGCATCAGTAGGTTATTTTTATTGAGACACTTCTTGAAGAGTAACAGAGCAGCAGTTTGTGGCTTGAAAAGTAGCACTGACTCCTTTGTAGTTCCAGTAAATTTCACAGTAGTAAAAAAAGACAGTACAATTTCAATAGTGCTCTGAATTGGCCAACTTACTCAATCTACCACCACCTGCTAAATCTATTATCACTACTAACACAAAGAAATGAAAACTGCTTCCTAGTCCCCAACAGCTAAATATGCACTCTGCTTTTGATAATGAGACTTGAGAAAAAGCAGTGAGAGTTAAGTAACAAGGGTGCCACTCAGTTTTAAAGCATCCTGAAATAAAGTAACCTGTGACTCTTTCACCAAAAATAAGATGACACTAAAAATAGACCTGTAATATTAATAGCCTGCTGCAAAAGAGTTTTAACACTTAAGATACAAAAGCTTCTTCCCTAATGAAGCATGGCAACCAAAGAATGAATTCTGGACAATAATGTTATTTTTACACTTCCTGCACACTATGCTGAAAGGTGCTACCAGACTCTTACCTAACCACAAAAAACATTGCACATACACTTATCTTGAAGGCTCTGCTTTAACAGGTGGTTTCAAAATATTTTCAAAGAATACGGAAACATTAAGTTTATCCTGTAAACTTAAGGTCCTCTGCTCCTGACACACTGTATCAATGAACTGAAAAGAGCAATAACATTTAAGGTGGTTGAATGCTCATTATGTAAAACAAGCTGCATTTTCCTGCTCTACCCACAACATTATTTCTAATTGTGAAACAGAATAAGAACTGTGCTCTCTGCCTTACTGCTCTAAGATTTCAAATATCATTTCACTTTAAAAAACACTTGCCCTTAGAGGTTTTTAAAACTGAAAAATTCATGCATGATTAACAGTTCTCACATCAAGGAGTCTTTCTTTCCTCCTGTATATTGCACCAGACATATTGAAAGCCTACGTATCCAAGATATATACAGTATGCTAGATAACACTAAAAACCTAAATTCAGAAGAAGGCTACAAAACCCACATCAAATCAGCTTTTAGCTTAGGAACAAGATTTTTATACAGCTGTAGAACAATATTTGCAGGTTTGCTTTAATGTAACTAATTAACACAGCTTCCCAACCCTTCCTTCCTGCATTTACATTTCATGTATTATGCACCAAAAAAAAAAAAAAAAAAGAAATACAAATAGAGATCTTTTCAGCCTGACTATCCTGTCAGCAAAACCAGCAGAGAATTTTTCACTGATAAAAACAGAGAATGGAATAAGACAGACTAACCTTCACAATGTACGTCACACCAGGTCCCAGGATCTTCTCACTTGAGTGCAGCCATCCTCGAGAGGATTTATTGACAAAACTGCTACTTTGATTCCAATCTTCACTTCCCAGGTGCATTTCCTCTGACCATGCTTTTTTCCCCATACTCATCTTGCTCACGTCCTGCTGAGAACACGAAGTGGCAGAGACAAGGTTACATGTGTTGTCTGAAGCCCCTGCTGCTGAACTAGAAGCACTCGAGCTTCCCTGCAATTTGGAGACAGCAAGCTCCTTTACTGCAGAGGAGAGGTTTTTGATACCCAAAAGGCTGCCCGTGCTAGAGAGTTTCAAGTGGGACACTTTATGGAGGAGGGTACACAGGGTGGTGGGTCCATCTTCTTGGTCCTTGCGGAGACGCTCTGGTGAGACCAGGTATGAAGGTGAAGCTGAAGTTGTAGAAACTGCTGAGACCTTGCTGTTCATGGGCAAATTGTGAATAAGATCATCAACAGATGTCACAGAATCATTCCTGAAGCGGTTATACTTGGTACGTTGAAGCATGCCCTTCTATCTGCTTTCCTGCATATGTTCTGGCAAATCTGATGCCAATGCAGGAGATGCCTGTACTAACATAGCAAGCAATTCATAACGACACGGAGGGTTAAAAAGAGTTTAGGGTAAAAAAAAAAAAAGAGTATAAGGAAAAACTAAAAAATGTATATTTTAAAGAAATTTCTTTTGGTTCCCTGTTAAGGTTGGGTGAAGTAACAGTTTTCTGTGACTGAGATCCCAGTCCTGCTTAGAGCTGCCAACTCGCTCACAGCAAAAGCATGACTCACACAAATGAGAAGGACCCTTTTCAACAAAAGGCTGTGAACACTGCAAATCACTTCCTGTAGCCAAAAAAAAAGGAGAGAGAAGGAAAAAAAAACCCACATCCACCCACTTACAGCACACTAGCACCAATCAATTCTCAAATTCCCTTTTCCTATCTTCTCAAACAGATACTTCCTCCCAACCTTTAATTCCTATCCCCTCCCACCACCCTTTTAGTACCAAAGGCAATTACCTTTAGAACTGAATTAAAAGCCTTTATGAAACACCACAGTTTGTTCATCTGTTAAAATGTCCTTCCATCTCACACATTTGTGAATCTATAAAGAAATCACAATTAGATAGAAAATATCTAGATAATATTTGCATACATATAGTCCCCCTCTCCTGCCCCTGCAGCAGAACACAGACACCTTAAAGGTTTTCAGAACAGATGAACAGAACTAGAGAATATATACATTTTTTCCACAAAAGCAGCCTAACAGTGCCTTTTTTTTCAATGCTATCCCTCACAGAAACTGTTAAATTCAAATTTTGATACAGAAAGAAATCCTTCTTTCCTGTTACTTGACAAGAACATTCTATTTTAATGCAGGAATTACATAAGTACCTATGTGTGAAGAAAAGTATTTTCTGATGTCCGACAACAGGCTTAAGTGATGTTTTTTCTTTCACAACTGATATTCACTCCGTAGAAAAACATGAAGAGGATCTTCAATTCACTGGAATGTTTGGTTTAATTCTGAAAAACCCAAAAAGCCCTGAAAGAATATTAAAAAGTCCAGGTAGCAGCAAACTGACATCCTGCAGTGAAAAAAAAAAAAAAAAAAAAAAAGGAAAAAAAAAAGGTAAAGGAAAAGAAGAGCCTTTATTAAGCATAAATGTCAGTCACAAACACTTGATCTGGAGAAGTAGCAAAACATGCAGAAAATAGGTATTTCATTTCTCCTGCAATTTATTTAAACGTCCAAATGTGTACAGCATTGTGATACACAATGCCCATCACAAGCCATATGGCTTTTTCCTATAAATCAATCTGCTTTGCAAAACATTTTTCGGATGTAGGACAATACACTGCATTATAAACAAATTCAGACCTGAGAAGTTGCATAAGGCAAAGTAATTTTTAAAATAAATTACTAACTGCAGCACAACTTAAATGAAAAAAGCCTATGGAATTCTTTCCTTCTCCCACGACTAAAGGCTGCAGTATACGAACTGCAAATACAGTGAAACAGCCGGCTTAAATACAGGTATTTAATTAGTATATTCATGACATACTGAATTAAGTCAGCACCTCTTATCCCAGCAGTGATGAATAATGGCAATGTCCTAGTCAATGTAAAGCAGTTTTCTACTGATCTGCAGAACAGCCTTTCATCACCACACTGCAAACCTGCTACAGCATCCTCACAGCATTCATTCCTCTCGTCATCCTCCTAGCACAGCAACAGCAAATATACACACCATAGCCTATTTTTACGTGTCTCTACTGCCCAGAAAACCCTACTGCTCCCGAACGGCTCTCCTCATTAGAAGCGGCCAGAAGGACTGCAAAATGTGAATGAGATGCTGCGCGTGTGAATGAAAGGGCTGGCTAGCATCCCCACATTTCTGTGAATGAAGCGAGGCCTCGCAGCCTCTGCCAGGCAATCCCTTGGGTGCTCACCAGCCCAGCCAATACCAGCCGGCTTTGATGACTCATTCAGCAAAGCCTTGCTAAATAGTGGAAGATCCCATTTCCAGCACAGGCGGCACCTTTTTTGCTGCAACACCAGAAAATGAAGCCGGCGTGTCAGCAGGCGGGAGTGGGTCGCGAAGCCCCCGTGGAAGACAGGGTGATGTCAGAGAAATGCCTGGGGTGTCTACAGGAGTAGCAGGTGAGGAAAACGGTGGAGTCAGATCTGTGTTTCTCCCCGACTGTATTCATTCAGCCAATTCATTTACATCCAGGATAGGAACATGAATGTGCACATTTCGTTTGATATTCGATTGCTCTCTGTGCGCCCGCAGATTCACAGATTTTGCGGGTTTGTCTTCAGAGACCTCTGAGAAAATCAAATCAAAACAAACAAACAAAAAACCCCGCAACAAACAAACAAACAAACCCCAAACAAAAAACCCAACCAACCAACAAAACCCCCCATAAAAATAACCACAAAAAAACCTCAAAGCTGTCCTTGAAAAAAAATTGCATATACTTATTTCTCCCTTATTTATCCTGTTAGCACAGTAGATATATAAAAAGCAGTATGATCATCACTCCAGGGAATGGTAGGCAAAGGAAAAGCTAGAGGATAAAAGCTTCCCAGAGCAGCAAAAGGTCTAATTTTTGAAACTTTCACTGGACAGAGAAATGCTTCCAAGTCATCCATTGCAGAGCTCTCCTGCAAATCTGACATTAGACAATGCAGAGGAGTAGACACCACTGAATTGCCCAGTGCTTAAAATCCAGTGCCCATTTCAGTGTCTGATTGGGAATCTGCCTCCCTTACAACAAATCCAGTCCTCGGGTAGGAGACCTGAACATCTCAAAAACTTGCCTTTTATAGTTCCTGGGACTTGAAACAGTACATAATTTTGCCCTGCAGGCAGCAGGTTCAAATCCAACTCCACAAAATAATGAATGAAATTAGGAGATTGTGTAATAGGCATAAACTGCAATTTAAATTAGGATCTAGCTCATTCTAGCTATTGCCAGAGCATTTAAAATGTCTTCTGCATTTCCAGCACTGTGTCTGGAGTTTGCACACTGACTTTACCATGCCTGCCTTAAACAAGCTTGTTGCTGCTATTATCATAGCGAGACAGCAAGACATTCAGAGCATTATTTCTTTCTTACTTCTATTTGCTGCCTATGTTAAGTCAGCACATAAAGTGGATCCAAGTTAAAAATGAGCTTTTGCTTCTTTTCCTCTTTTTTTCTTTTTGCAGGTCTGTGAGCCAGACACTACAACATGATTAATAAATGGCCATGGAACAATTAGTTCTTTGTCAACCCAGTAATAAAACGGCAGGTGGAAATTCAATGTCAGTAAGTGAAAAATAATATATAATCCTAGAAATATATACACAGTGAGGGGTGTACACTGCCTCTGACAAAATACAGAATTTCTTACAAACTAGTGGTAATTTGGGCATCTTGGACCATTCTTCTTTTTTGATTTTTTTTTCTGTTGTTTTTTTCATCTCTGTTTTCTCATGGATACCCTTCTCACCCTAATTCAGTTCTTGTTTCATGTTACTGCTCCTCCTTTTCTTCCTCCAAGCAGTTCTTATGGGCTTATTCTTAGCTGCCACCTTACTCCTTCTGCATCTAAACTACCTCTGCAGCCTGTATTTCAGAAGCTACTAATTTTTATTAACCACAAAGAGTAAGAAGAGAAATTTTGCTGGGGGCATGATCAGAGGGAGAAACTACATTTTGCTGAGGTTTAAATGGTTTTAAGTTGCTGCAAATGTAGGAGACATTGCCAATACAAAAGCCAAATCAGGTAGGATGATGTGATCACCATAAAGAGGAAACACAGGGAATACCACAATGTTCCCCAGCCTATAGTAAGAAACTCTCCAGAATGCAAATCAGGTGACTTTCAGCGATCATATTCAGAGAAATATTAATCATATAATCAGGGTCATCAAAAATACCTCATTCCAGTAGCACACTGTGGTCAAGTATGTACTCTGTACAAATAAGTGCTAGAAAATGTTGAAATTCTGCTGAAACTTGCATTTATAGAGTTATTGCCTGGTAGCAGCAAAATTCCTTGTTGACTAAACTGAATATAAGACAAATGAGAAGGACGTTGACTTTGGACCAAAAAACCCTTCAAACTGAATTTGGCTTAGCTAACTTATAAGAAACACTGTATTATGTCAGACAAACATAAATACAGATGTTGCTAAGTACACAAAAAGTAGCCATAGGGCATCACAGTTAACATTCCTCTTTATGACAAGTCCTAAACAATTTCTGTTACTGTGATGTAACATTAAGCCATCAGCAAATAGGATGCTATTTCTCACGTTGTAATATGATGGACACAAGTGTTAATGATCTGCTTTAGTAAATATTCTTGTTCAATCTTCAATATTAACAAATGGTCAATTTCTGAAATAAAAAGGTAGCATGTCTATAGTACAAAGATTTCTAATATCCTGTGGGGACATTTCTTCTTTTGATAATTAAGAAGGAAAAATATCAGCATTCTTTGCACAACACGAGATAAACATATATCAGAAATCCCTTACCATGTATTTATTAATCAGGCTAATCCAGCTTTCTTTATATGAGGCAACCTCAGATGATGTAATTAACTGAAAAGCAAGATAACATCAGGGTAAGCTAAAAGGCATTACAATCTAATCTTCTTATGAAGTATGTAGCTTTTAAAAAACAATAAATTCTAAACAATTCTATATGTTCTGATGTATATAATATATCATACTCTGTATTCCTCTGTTTCTCTGATCTACCTGCACACAAACCTCAGTTACATCCTATTGTGATTTCAAGGGCGGCTCATACCATAGCTGCAAGAATTATTGAAAGGCACTGAACTTCCTCTCAGTTCCAGGACTATATACTTCTACTTTAAAACATTTTTCAGGAATCAAAGCATAGTCTGGGTTCACATCACTTGGAACTTTTTTTTCCCTAATGGGTGTTGGAGTCCAACCTCAGCTTACTGTCCTATGTAAAAAAACCTGAAGGCCTGTAGGTAAAGGGTGGTTTAACCATAGAAGAAAAACCAATCACACAACCAAAATCCAAGAAACATTCCCTTCCTCCAAAAAACCCAACCTGAAACCAAAAGTATTCTAAAAACTTCTAGTTAATTTATTAAAAAAAAATAAAATAAATTGCCCCCATCTCCCTTTCATCCTCACCCCTTTTCTTTCACTGGATCAGAGTTTTGCTGTTTCCGTGGCAACATTATTGCTAAGGGTGGGCTGCACCAGGAGATGGGAGAATAATCTGTGGTTTTGCAAATTATTCGTCTGGAAAACAGTACTGTTGAATGTGTTACTATTCAAGATCAGTTATTATTAATCATTAATCATCAACTTTCAACTTAGATTACACCGTGGAATATAAAATTAAAGTCTCAAATATGCTTACAAATTTTTATGCAGATGCTTTTATTTTGAACCAGAAGCTGACCCTAAACAATATTCAGGATGCTGTTTTTTCTGTTAGTTGGAAATACTGAAACCATTTTGTCTTAAGACATGTTCACCCATTGAAACATGACATGAAATATTTGGAAGCAAATGAAACTTATGATTCCTTCTGCTCCATTAGTAGTTCCTGAGAGCCAACTGTTAAAAGTCAACACACTACAAAAGTTCACAGAAAAGACGGATCTGAGATAATACCCAAATCTGAACACGACACTGAGTTTTGTGAGGAAGGATCAGACAAGGAAGTGCATTAAAATCTACAAACCAACACTAAATCAACTCTTGCAAACCCCCAAATTTTAATTAATTCTTTCTTTCAGCCAGACACTGAAATTAGAGAATTAGCATCAATGTAACAGAACTGTATATCCTAAAAACCAGACAACATAAAGCTCTGCTCTCCCAAAGTCTGTTTGGCTGCCTGCACTCAATGCAGACCTTGGTATATAACAGGTCTTTTCCAACCTAAATGATCCTGGGTTTCTATGTTTTTAATTCTTTCTCCCTGTCCCAAGCTTCCACCAGGAGTCACACTGTAGCTGGAGCCTGACCCTAGAGAGGGACACTGCCCTAAGAAATACATCCCAGTCACATTTTCTTTTGTGTCCACAAACTGTGGCATGGTGTACAAAATGTATCAGATTGTGAATAATGTAGTGAAAGGCCCATAACATGGTCCCATGATTCATTTAAACTGATGGAAATTATGTTTCTCATGGGCTTATATGCATTAATGTCCATGTGTCTCCAAGTGTTTCTATTTTAAGCAACCAGAAGAACCTGTGATTTGGAGGAGAAAGCAAATAGCAACCTAATTCACTGACAAATTATGCAACAATGTTTTTTGCTGGCTTCTTCAGATTGAAAGCCAGTCACTTACTTACTTGTTAACCTAGCATCTTTCTGGTTCTCATTCATTAAATGCATTTAATAATTCAATAGTGTTCTTTTCTACATTGTAATAAGGCATCTATTTTTTGGTTTTGATTGGTTTTTTGAGTATTTTATTTTTATTTTGTTCATATCTTATTTTCCTAGGAATGGTTTACAGAGTTGATTTTAAAAACTTCCCCATATATGAAATCTGACTTCACTAATTTCCTATTGATTCCAATAGGAGTCAAATTTCATTCTCCATTTCCAAATCCAAATGGAAGTCTTGGAATTTTAATTGTGTGTGACTTTTTGTACAAGATTCCTTAGGCTGTTTGCCACTCAAAAAGTATGTTTACTTTTATGAAAATGTTAATGCTTTATTTCTACTTTGCTTTTTAAAACCATGGGAAAAAAAAATTTATTACTTATACAGTAAATACTTATATAGATATGTTATTTCCCACCATAAGGAAATTCATGCTCTAGTATCTACTAGTTTGTTATGATAGCTAAATACTGGCAAGAAGATCAGCAATGAAAAGGATATGTGAAAAAATGTATAGTGCACTTTGTTGTAACTCTTGGCATCACGAAGGGCTAACTATACCTTGTCTGAGCAGACAGCAGTCCATTAAAAAAATCCAGACTTTCCTAAACCCATTAGTTTTCCCTCCCCTAACTAAAAGGTTATCATCAAACCTGTAAGAACCAAACACCAACAGGGAATATAAATTACCATCTTTGTCTTATGCCACACATAGGACAAAATTCTGGCAGTATGTGTAGAGATCTGAGGACAGCAGAGCCATTCAGACTGCATCACCTTTGCCAAGTTGCCATGAAGTGCATGATGTGTGTGGCACTCGGCTGAAGAATAACACAGAAAAAACTGTTGTGGGGGTTTTGCAGGTTACTTTCAGCTAGACCGGTTCTAGACTCCAAGTTAATTCGGTCATGAACAGTGAAGAGGGAGAGGAAATTAATTGCATAGGCCAGGGCAAGTGTCTAATACCCAATTGCATCCATCCTGAAACAGAACCCATTAACTTGTGTCACCAAATGATACAGATGCTCTTGGCAAACATGGAGCTACATGCAAAACTGTTATTGATCAGCTTCAGTACTAAAAAATTCTGTCAGTTCTGCACTAGTGGATAACAGCACCAGTGGAAGGTTATTCATATCAGCACTCATAGCACTCATTCCCAGTGAATTAAAAATAAGGACTTCTCCATTATCAGTACATATAGCTGATATGAATCACCATACCTGTTTATGCTAATGCTACGTGTTATCTGACCTGAAGTGATGGTTCACGTCTTTCTGGGTACAGTCAAATGAAA
Organism: Parus major; assembly: GCF_001522545.3. Taxonomy (NCBI): domain Eukaryota; kingdom Metazoa; phylum Chordata; class Aves; order Passeriformes; family Paridae; genus Parus; species Parus major. Next base: position 40,427,376 of record NC_031799.1, read on the forward strand.
GAGGCATCTGCAGACAAGTTATGTGCAGGTATGCCCACATGCCTGCTTGTATACAACAATACATATGGAAAACAGGATGGCAAATCTGTGAAAGACATGATAATGAGGCAGGGCTGGATGGAGGGATTTAAACATCTGTTTAAATGTTCACTTAACTGGATTGAAGTTTACAAATTACATTGCTAGCAATGTAAGGAAAGGCACTAAGTGAAACGGCTGCAGGTGTGAAGACTGAAAAATTCTGTTTTAAGCTCCATGAACTGAAGCAGAGCAGAAGGGAGGCAAGCACCCTTAACTCCAAAAGGAACTCCAAGATTAAAAAATGTTTAGAATGGCAGAGAAATGGAGATAACAATGTGTTTACCACCCTGCTGTCATACACAGCAACATGTATACTTCTTTGCTGTAGCAAAACTATACAGTAACTTTCTCTAGGTACCCTCAGAAAATGTGTTTTGTTTGCTCAATCAGAGCAAGCTCCTGAGAAGCTTCAGTACAATTAAGGCTGAGTTAGCATAAAAACTATTGGTATTCTGAAGGTCAGTAGTTCTCCAAAGGACTTCAGGCATAGGCACTAGGACCAGACTTCAGTAAAAACAAAGACATGTAGCAAGGACATACAGCAGAAAGGCTGGAGCAAAAACATGGTAAGTGCTTGAACAGACATGCAGATGCCAGATTACCACTGGCCAAGCACAGGTAATTGATGGGTATCCAGGTCAGAGGAGATATTGGAATGGGGAAAAATGGTCAGCTATGAGGGTCTGTGGAGAAGTCATACATCAACATCCCAATCTCAAAACTGCCCAGCACTCACTTGAATGGGGTTTTAATGAAGCACTGGTGCCAGGATGAAGAGGTAGAAGATAAATTCCACTGGCAGAAACAGATACAGCTCACAGCTCCAGAACAGAGAGAGGAAAAAGGGATGCTGAAGCCACCATACAGCCTGAGAAGGTCTGCTATGGCAATAAGTAAAGCAGAACGAAAAATCCTGCCAGGTGCACTGAAAACAGTCAGCCTTACTACCCAGTGGCAACAGTAGTGCTGTTGTGTCCAGTTAGCTCAAGTTTAAGTGACAGCACATCTGAAACTGACTGAACACTATCATTACAGTCAACATGTTCACATTGCATGGATATTGTCTGCTGTTATTACTCACTTTGACTATGAAAGAGTAAGGATCCACACTGCCATGAAATTATCACACGCCACTGAAGCAACTTGTCACATGTCCTGACATTTACTGACCACCATGAACTGCAATAATCCTTTAACAAGGACTTTTTTTTAAAGACTAGCAGCACTTTATCTGTCTAGGACTACCAAGACAGTGTCATGGCAATGCTTTCTCCTATTAAAGCTGTTCCTCTAACCAAGAAACTTTTACCAGTTTTTACTAGTAAAAACTCAACTTTGCACCTAACAGTGTGCAAATACTAAGCCTGCTTTTGAACAGCACCTTACCCACATATGCTTGATTGGAATATCTAAACCAGAAGAAATCTGTTGTTTAGCTACAAGCGTGAGGACGGCATGCAGCAACAAAATCATTAAGTGCAATTAAATTGAAAACTCAACAGTCAAGGCAAAAGTAAGTGTAATACATAAAATTTTGTATCAGAATACATATACATGTCTGCAATGGAATACATATACTGACCACCATGATGAGAGTCAAATTAGAGAACAGGAATATAAGGTTTCAGTACAGTGATGCATAGGTCGATGGTAATGTTCCTGGACTGATATTCTTTCTTATCTTGCCAATACCATTTAAATTTTGTGTTTGCATTTTTTTGGCTAAAACAATAGTTTTGTTTTTGTTTTTTTTCAGAAAAAGCAAAAGAATATTCTGCTGGAAAAACACTTCCTACATACACAGAAAAGCATGATATTTATTTAGTTGCTCTATACTCCATCTTCCTAACCCTTTCTAGTATGCAGATGGAAATGTGTACACACAACCATTCCACACAAAGTTTCAGATACACAAAACTAACACCTGCCCTCTGCTGTCGGAGATGCAAACAAAGCTGGAAGGAGCTCTTCCTTTCTACAGATCACATTAATTCTCTCTAGAGCATTAGCATCTACAGGCAGCTACACAACCTTCCAGCAAATCACACTCACAAATGGAACAAGGAAAATTAAAAACTTGCAAGTTCCTGCAAGGCCACATGTGCTGGTTTTGGTTGGGGTAGTTAGTTTTCAACACAATGACGAACATAGGGCTGTCATTTGGATTTAAACACAGGGTTGATGACATAGACTTGTTACTGCTGAACAGGGCTTACACAGGACCAAGGCCTTTTCTGCGTTTCCTGTGGCCATGCTGGTGAGAAGACTGGGGGTGCTTGGGAGGTTGGGAGGAGTCCCAGCCAGGACAGGTGACCACAAATGACCAAAGGGATACTCCAAACCATATGACATCATGCTCAGGATAGAAAGTGAAAGAGAAGGAAAAAGAGGGGAGATGCTTGGGGTGATGGAGTCTGTCTTCTCAAGTAACTATTAAATGTAATGGGGTCCTGCTGTGCTGGAGATGGCTGAACACCTGCCTGCCTGTAGGAAGCACTGAATTAATTCCTTGTTTTGCTTTGCTTGTGTGCACAGTTTTTGCTTTCCCTGTTTAACTGTCTGTATCCCAATCCACAGGTTTCCTACCTTTTGCCTTTCCAATTCTCCCTGAACCCACTTCTGGGGGAGTGAGCAAGCAGCTGCATAGTACTCAGTTGCTGTCTGGGGTTAAACCACACTACCATGTTACAGCAACACGTAGTGAGTGTAGTATTTCATGAAAAAATAAGACCACGGTTTAAGAGAGCAGAAATGTCCTGCCTGAGTATCTCATCTGTTCAGAAGCACACAGTAATGATGAGCAACCCAATTTCTATTGCTGCTTCAGCTTTTTGTGCTCATGAAAGAAAGCAGTGCACAAAATGTCATCAGTAGGTAAACCATCTTGCTCAGTCTTGGGGTGTTCCTTTGCAACAGAAATTATCTCTCCATCACTTAAGGAAAAGAAGGGATATATACTGCCAGAAAAGGTGATGCAGATGACATATGAGTAGTGTAGGGAGGATCATACGGCTAGTCTTTCTGTAATTAAGCCTAAAAAAAATCTTGTTGTTATGAAACTGCAAGTAGATCAAAAGGATGACTGAAGAAATCCCCAGGTAAATTCTTGTAACATAGATAATAAAAAATGAAGAGGCTGTTTCAAGTTTTCCCTTTTATTGTTAAATTTTTACTTCAAGACAAAAAAATTTGAAACTTCTCAGTACAGCAGATGATCCTATTAATAAATAAGCACTGGGTTAAATCAGCAGAATATTCATTTAGCATCACTAGAGATGTAACTGAACTTCAGTAAGTGAAAATACTTTTTAACAGCTGTTAAGTGTCTTTTTGGGAAAGATACTGATTTTCTAAAATATCATTAATTTGTTCATTTTGAATAGAACTTCGGTCTAAAATAAACTAAAATTAGTTCCTACCGTAAAAGCATCCTTTACATATACACTGTGACTATGAGATTCACAGCCCTTTAGCCTGTTCTCCATTCCTTGGTAACCTCTGCAGCTGCTCAGTATCCTCTGTCTGCATATCATTGTCAGATCAACAACTAATGAAACCACTGACCAAATTCAGCCTGAAACTACAAAGAAGGGCAAGTTTGGAAGGTGTTAAATAACAATACACTCATGGAATATGGAGAAAGAAGAAAAGGTGAAATTATGTCTCCAGAGAGGGAGACGTCATAGTATTAGCCTGTATTTCTTAAAGTCTAATATTTTTAATAAACATGCTTTACATATTATCTGTATCAAAAAACTTCACAGATAAATGTCAAGACACCGGCAGCATAATCCACATGTTAGCAGGAGTTGTTTTGCTGTCATTTAGTTGGACCAAAAAGATTTTGTATATGCCACAGAGCAGTGTTTACATTTGCGATTAAGAATCATAGGCTCATTAATGATTTTCCAATAAAAGTTTGAAACTTAAGACCACATGTTCCTTTCTCTGAAATCCTAAAACGTTTCATAATGCCCTTAATCTATCTCACAAAATATGTGAATCTGCCTATCACCTATATCTTCGTGCAGACTGGGATAAACCTGTTAGAAATGCTTAAAGAGACACTTGATAGCACCTTGGTACATCACCACACTTTGGCACACTTGTTTTTATTGTGTTTATCTTATCTAATAGCTGTCATGCTAACTCTCAAAAATTTAAAATCTGAATTTTCCAAGTTCCAAACAGAAAAGCAATTAGAACAGTTCAGTTCATCCTTCAGACATTAATCTCACAATGATTGTGATTATTGTCTCTGGATATACATCTCATGATTTCTCACTAGTTAGGCAAACCTCATCCACTGGTCCAGATGTTCAGCTGCACATTCATTTCAGTAAAATTAAATATGATACCGTGCAATTTGCAGTTTACCAACTGGTTTGAGGTAAGCTTAACAGTTAATAATTCCTAGAACAAAAGGTAAAAAGAAGCTGCTGTTAGTATCTTCTCTGTGCTTTTGTTTAACACAAGGAACATGTCTTCTGTGAGTGAATTCTTCATTAGACTAGTCAGTTACTTTCAAGGAAAATAGCTGGTGTTTATTAAAACTTCAGAGAGGCTGTCACAACTCTGGGTGAATTGCTGCTGTAATCAGTCACCCGATTGCTTACTGTTTGTAAGCAAAAGCACAAAATAAAACCACTGCACATTACACTTTCAAGTCTGTTCTTAGCATGGGGAGATAAGGTCAGTATTAGGTATAGTTTTTCTGGGTAATTCTTAAGGCTTAAATCAATCATTAGTAGCTACCAGTGCTGGGCATACTCCTACATTATGCAGTCTGATGATGCAGACAGATTTGCTCCCACCTGCTGTGATTCATGCGGTCCAGTCAGATAATACAGTAGCATTATTCAACAAGCTGCAACAAGGTAGTCTAATACTGGCCTTTCTGACATTGTCTTCTAAAATACAGCTACATAATAAATATTTTTAGTATAAAAGAAAGTCACATGAAAAATTATCTTACTGTTTCTTTGGTGATCTGCTTGCACTCAGAGCAAGTAGACAAATTAAGTTTGTAGATTTAATTATATACATACACATGCACACACATGCTTTTCTCCCTCTTGCTGTCTCTGTCTCTAGCCAATATAAAGAAGTTACAGTTTATTTCCAAGGCTGTTTCTCCTCTTAATGTATATAGCTATACTGACTCCTATAATCCCTGCAGTTTTGCTTTAATTTGAAGATACTTTGATCAAGTAGCAAACACTGCAGGTATCTTATGTAATTAATTTTTTTTTCCCTCATCACTATGCAATACTGCATGATGGGAAACCATGCACATATTTTGGTTTGTCAATTAATTAATAAATTTGGTTTATTTATTAATTAATGTTGCTTCCCCCAATTCTCTCCTGAAAATGTATTTCCATTGCAGAATGCCTGTGTCAGTACTTAGAGCATATCACATACTCCAGACTACCTCTTGAAATTAGCAAGGATATTAAACCAACTTTAATTTCATTAAAGACAGTGTTAGATTAAAAAATATGCAGCAGTTAGGGATTCCTTTTTTTTTTCCCCTCTTAATTTGGAGTCACATCACTTCAAAATCAACATTTGATTCCATGAGACATTCGAGTGTACTTGACATGGAGATTGGTTCTGGTGTTTGTATGGTTAATCTGCTGAGTCGTGACTACTTGTAACTGTCAAATTCTCTCCAAGGATAAATAATTAAAGCTTCTGGAAGAATAAGCACACAGGAAGCAGTGGAGATTGGATGTACGTAGGTGTTGAGGGCATTAATTTTTATCCAATCGCTGAATAAAAAGCACATTATTCATGCAACCTTGTTCATTCACTGCTACGTGACCTGCACCACAATAGCAGACTGCAGCATCCAGTGCTGAATTCAAGGCATTCAAGGCAATGAGGAAAGGACTCCAACAGTACCAGCACAGAAGAGCAAAATGCCACACTGTAGGTGTAGCATGCAGCCTTTGGTTAATGCTTTAGCTCTTATGACTAATGCTAGAGTGACACAAAAATACTTTTTCTCATTGAATAGTTTTCTTTGGGTACAGTAAAAATAGCGAATATTAGCCTTAAGGTAGAAGGACATTTTCACTTTCTTTTCAGCATGTATCTCCTGCATGTCAATGACAACCATCAGATAAAAAATCCAAACTCATAGCAAACAACAAATAAAATAATTCATTAATTGGTGAAGCAAAACAAATGCAATGTCTTGTAGTATCTCTGGTACAAAACTTTTGACACAAAGTATTTCAAAAAGTGAATAGTGAAAGGTGTAAAATCTACAAAGCAATTTTAGCTGTGAAGCTCAAAAAAGCCTGTTATAAGATCCTGAAGGTTTTAAAAGCACAAGAACAACTCCCTGTTCCAAAATAGATTCCTCCACCTTCACATTGCTATTCCTGTCCCATGTTAACTCACTACAAATTCTATCTTTGCCTTGATGCCTCATATGCCTGTTAACAAACTACTTTTACATGTAATTGTTTATTTACTTGAATATTTGTATACCACATACAAAGGTGAAACTCAAACAAGACTCTGGTGAAAAAAACAACCAATAAATGCTAAAACTTCGAGTATCTATGAACATACATTAAGGTCCATGGTTACTGGAAAGCAAGGCACCTGCTAAAAGTGTTCATATCATCTCCCACAGCTACCTACTCACACTGGCATTTTTAAATACCAGATCAGTTACATCACTCTTAGTAGCAGATGTAACAGCTTCATATCTTCTATCCAAGCACAGGCACAAAAGATTTTAACTCTCATTTATAATGAAAAATAATGGTCTTTTAGGAAGGCTTGAAAGCTGCAGCATTCCCTAATGACAAATTTGGGTGTTTGAAATGTTATCAGAATAAAAACTCATTTTATTTTTACATAAAAACAGAACTCTCCACAGATTTCAAGCATGAGGGAAATTAATTAGTTTTCTTTATCACAAACCAAAAAAGAAACTGAAAAAGAACCAAAGGGGATTTAAAAACTAAAACCTCTGTTATTTAAATATATAAATAATGTAAATATTAAAATTTATATATATATAAAATGCTACATCTGCAGAAAACAATGGATGCATGTGTGGAAAAAAAATAAGGTCCTCACCGTAAGAAAAGAGAAAATACTATCTAAGCAGTTAAGAAGAAAATGAAATCAGAAATTTGTACATATATTAATTAATAAAATAAATGTATATATATTAATTAATATAATAAATATATTAATATATTGTTGTAATAGGACAAATTTAATTTAGAAATAATTGGTAAATTTGAAAATAGCAAAGTCCTCAAGGAAACACATTAAGCAATTTTTTTAAAAAAACATGAAGTATTTTATCCTACTGCCAGATTTAGAGAGTTTGGATAAGCTCTTAGAGTTGAGAATAGTCTTTTGAAAAGCACTGCTATCAGACACACTCTGGACTCAGCATGGATGTTTGGATAACAGGTCACTCCTCCTCTCCTCCACCTGCATTAAAGTTAAGGAGAGCATTTCAGAGCACATGAAGTAGGAAATTGAAAATGGCAAAAATTGTCCTTTGTACTCTTCACTGGTCACCCTCTTCACTGAAACTCTTAGTACAAAAATATATTGCTAGGACAGGACAACATGAGATGCAATTAATCAAAAGAACATAAAATTGCCCTGTGTTGTAATGATGTAGTACTAATGGTTACCATTGTTGTAAAACATTTGCCTTACATTCTGAAGGAAATTAATCAACATTGCGATAAATCATATTATATAATTAAACATTATTAATGCTGGGAATCAAGATTACTGAGCTCCTAGGTAACGTCACATTTGTGTGATGTTAAGAACTGTGTGACATTACTCAGGAGAAAATAGCTTTCCTAATGTCAATAAAGAATGTAATATAATCTCCCTCTGCCGTTTCAAAATTGAAAAATGATTAACTGAATAGAAGAGTAACACAGGACTAATTCTCCATTCATCATGACCAGGTCATAAAATGCTGGTCATATCCATGATAGGTTCATTTCAGGGCTTAGCTCAAGAAAGGTTAGTAACTTGGGAAAAGGGCACTCCTGATACTGCTGTAAGGCTGGTTTTTTGACTGTATACCTTATGGGAAAGAGATTATTCCCTCAGTGATCATGGCAAAGATTAAAAAAAAAAAAAAAAAAAAAAAAAAGAAGATTAAGATTTTCAATTTTTAGAAACTGGCTAAGATCATATGGCTTTTATAATTCACTATTGTAATTTGTGTTATTTGTGAAAATTCAATTCCTAGTTATCAAGAGGTAGACCAACCTAAGTCTTTTCTGGGCAACAAATAAAGGTGATGAATGAAATCTATGAATGTTTGCTTGCAAAGTTCAGACATACCAATGAGAATTCAATGTGTTTAAAATAGCCACAGAAAGCTATCTCAAGTATAATTATGGAATCTCAGCAGAAATGCAACGTGTCCATAAACAGTACAACTGTTTTTATCCCGCCCATATATAGCACATGTTTCTGACACGTTAATATGCAGATTGCAGGTGGGAGTTTCCAGGTTCAAAGCTAATTTTTTCACTGAGTGGCATGTTCCCAAAATTCATTTTCAACCCACCTAATTTTAGGCACTTAGTGGAGGGGCTAAAGTTAGAAACCAAGTCATCCTAAACTCTCTCTACAGGCTATGGAAAGATAGTGATAAAGGGCTGGTAAGATTTTACTGCAGCTGAATTACATCTAGTGAATGCCTGTTCAGCATTCAGACTGAACCTATCTGCTTATTAGCAGATCAAATGTTTGAATATTGTTCAGAATAAACAAGCTCCGTCTAATCATTAAATGAGCTGTATACTTTCTCCCCTTATTCAGTCTCCTCAATAGCTACTTCTGTGAACAGCAACTTGCTGGCCTTTTAATCATCATTCTTTCTCTGTTTATTATTTTTCTAAACAGGTAATTCTTCCTCTTTTCTCCTCTTATTTCCTTAGGTAGCAAATAAGTAAAATCTTCTCTCTAAGATAGTAGCACAACAGAGTTGGGTTATTTTTATAACTACAGGTGAAATGAGAAACTCATCCACATAATGGCTTACATTACTTTAAAATTACCCATAGCTCCCAAATACTTTGATTAGTGTTCAATAATTTTCTATTCTCACAGCCAAAACCTCTGCTGGAAGCCTGCGAAGGTATCATTATTTATCAATTTCACTCAAAAAAGCAGGATCTCTGACAAAGAACGTGTTGACAGTCACAGTTAAACAATTTTGCAGCATGAAACAGTAAGTATTGGAAAATGGTAATAGGAAAAATAAGGGTATTTATTGCCTTTCGCATTTCAACAACTTAAAAATATGAACACAGGAAACCATATAGTCAGTGTACATAATGTAGCAATACATTTTCCGAGCCAAATATAGATGACTAAATCAAGGCAAAAACATAGGCTGCAACTGCAAAAAATAGAACAAAGGAAATGTGGGGGGAAAAAACCCAACAAACTCAAACCTCCTTGAATTTTAAATATCTTTATATATAATTATCTTCTGATTACTAAGTTCCAATATATACTTATTAAAACATTTGTTTCAGGAAAAAAAAATGAAAAAAGGACATATATTCTGAGATTAAAAAAATATATTTCTACAGTTTCAATCGACTTGCCATTATAGCCACTCAGAAATCTAATCTGTAGAGCCTTACTCGTTGCCAGTTTCAATATTCTAGGAAGTCCATACATAAGATCCTCCAGGTATTTGCCTTGCATATTGAAATATTTGTCATATGTGCAATATACCACTTTTGTTTGTGGGAGAAAGAAAATAATGAAACTTCTCCTTCTTTATTACATCCTATGACAATATGAGAGGAAACTCCACAATCAGCCAGGCAGCAGACCTTTTTTTTTAACCTGTGCAAGGCCCTACCACATTTACCAGGACTAACTGTGGGTCTATACAGCTAATATAAACACTATTGTAAACACTTCAGAAGACGTACTGTATTTTCTTGCTTTCAGTGTGAGAAGAAACCAAAGCTTTTGCACATGAACTAATACATACATTAATAAATTAATTAATAGAAATACATTTAATGCAATTATAAAATGGAATGATATTTCAATTCTCTTATGAAACTTTTACTGCTCACTATTCTCTAGGATAGGATATGCTTTGTTGAATTATCTAAGAAAAAGATCACGATCAAGTAAATACATGCTTCTCTCATTTACAAGATTTTTAAGGAGTAAGTTAAGTTCAGTGAATCAAATTAATTAATAGTATGGAATAAAGCAAGATTACAGGACTTCTTCTCACCTGCTTTATAAGGCTTGTTTTAAACTCAGCAAAGTAAAACATTCAGATTTATTTAAAAACAAACTGAAATCCTGTTACCATTATCTTCCTTCTAATTCTCATCATCTATGCTATTCATATTTCAGTGACATATGCCATGCACCATAATAACAGTATAAAAGACACAGCATGAAAACAGAAAAAAAAATAAAACACCCCTTCCCCCACACACAAAACCAAAAAAAACCAAAACAACCCACAAACAAAAAAAAAAAAAAAAAAACACCATAGAAACTTTGCACTCAAAGAAAATCCCATGCAACTAAACCCTCTTGAAGGTATACCTGGAATGTACGGAAAGTAGCAAGGAAGTAAATCCACGTTTTGACCTATAGGCTAAAACATGAACATATTCTTATTTACATTTATGATGTGTATACTCTTTAGCATAAAACTAAGAGAAATTCACTGACATCTAAGAATGCAAGGAATTTATCCATATAACCCCTCTCAAATAATTAATCTTCTTTACACTAGGAAGACTATGCTAATATTTCATACATGCACCAAAGCCAGGACTTAATACTCTCCTCAGTACTGTGTATCTGAAGAACAGAGAGTATCTGCAGGAACAGAATGAAAGCTATGTTTTTCTGATTTTAAAAGCAGGAGGAGAATTTAATTCAAAAAGCCTTTTCTGTCCCTGGCAATTACTTGCACTGGGAAAGTACTAGACAGTTGCCTTCCCAACTAATAGGTCCTGAGAATATGGTTGCATGTGTGATTGCACTGGAGCACTCCTGATTGAATGACTAAAGAGAACTTGACCTCCTCCCCACTTACATTCTGAAGCTGCAGAAAGAGGCATCCTCCAATTACAAGTAGGGCAGATTGAGATACAACAATTGAATGGTAAGGAACAATCAGCCATAGATCTCACTCAGTGCCACAAATATGACATTCAACCATCTCAAAGAAACTCTGCTCATGCTTACCAGATGCTAACACATCCATTTCATTTAGTTTTGCCTTCTGCACAGTGAAAAATATTGTAATTTTGTAGTAATTACTGTCAAACTCACAGCTCTAATTATATTCTGCCATTTTAAAGTGCTTGCATATGCATTTAATGCTTCCAAAGATGTCATCCTAAATACTGACATTTTTCTGTTCATTCACAGAAGATATACTGCATTAATAGCCAATGGAACAGCACTTCAATGTAAAACAAATCACCAAGGAAAGTAAGGCTCAAGAAGACATTTTTGCGTTTTAAAATCTGAGGTACACTTATGTATTTACATTTGCATTGTTGCAAATTCCCATCTTCTTCCTTTTAATCTGCTTCATGCAGCAGGAAGAACTCTGACAGCACCAAAATGCATGTTTAAAAACTGCTGAGTTTAGATTAAGCTTCAGGCTCTTCCCTTCTATCTTTATTTTGGTCACCATAAAAGTGAGCCAAACACAAGGGCAAAAAAAATTTGATCCTCTTACTGCCTAAATTCTCTTGTGCTTTGAATTGCCATAGTAGCATAGGTTCAACATTTTGTTGCTGGATTGTACAATCTGTACAGAAATTGATATTCTTTTTAAAAACTTCATCTTGAGCAACAGTTGGAGCAAAACATATCCTTATCCTGTAACAAGTTGAAACTGGAATATACAAAACATTCCCTATTGATAAAACCATGTGTTCAACCAACACGTTGCATTTATAAAAGCTCAATCACATGATTAATTTAAAAAAACAAACAAAACCAACATATTTAAACATATAAAGATATATAAAGCCTTCTACCTAACTTACTTCCTGGAAGTTTCACAAAGCTCACATTCTATAAGGTGCTCTGAAAGAGGGCAAAGTGCTGTATTTTGGCAGTCATGAGGAATATGTGCTCCCGAAAATATGGGTAAAGTATGGATTTTTAAGCACCTCTATCAGTCTTCAACTGGTTTGCAAGGAGCCCTGCAACCAATTAACACCTTCAAGAAAAGGTTCAGGAAGACCTTCTCCCTCTTGCATCCCACCACATCTTCAGGAAGGAGCTGACTGCATTGGCAAACCAGTTCTATGACAATTTTAAACTGCCACATTCCTAATTCCTACAATCCATCCAGTGGCTCCATTTTAATTTTACCTTTTGAAAAAGTACAATATTGAACACACTTAAGGTTAATTATTTTCCACTTTTCCAGATATTGGGTTGAGGGCTTAAATAAGGGGATATAGCTTCAAGTTAATTAAAGGCTGTCATTTGTTGTTGCTAATTTGTAGTAATTGGCTTTGGTTATGTACTGATTAGATAAATGAGAGCACATGTTTAACTAACAGATGATACATTACAGGACTGTTTCCTTTAATTTATCATCAATCATATGGAGCATTTTTATAACAGGTTTATTTTAGTATTATGCCATTCCAAAATTCTTCTCTCAAGTCTTTTTTCTCCCCTTGTGGTTCCATATGCTGATTGAAAAAATGTTAAAAGGTACCATGGTAACGCTTGCTATGCTATAAGACATATTGAAGAAAGTTTTCAGACTCCTCAGGCATAACTAAGACATTAAAAAATGCACAATAATGTCAGAAAAATACTCCAGAGATATAGTGCTAGTATCCAGAGATACAATTTTGAGATTTCATAGACTTGTTAATTATATATATATTTTGCATTCAGAAATTATAATACACAGAGAGTGGAAAAAGTGTCCCTCATGAGAAGAAATTGGGTATTTTACAGATGCAACATATTTTCTGGTTTAAAATACAGTTCAAGTGCTATCAAAGTATGAACTGGCAATTTTGGAGCCTAAACTTCACGTCTACTTCATGCATAGCATGCAACTACTGACGTCAATGATCAACGTCATTAAAAAACAAATGATACGCATAAGGATTAATTTTGAAGGACAACAGGTTGAAAATTCAAAAGCACATACTGGTTTTGTCTTTATGAAAATCCACCTCTATCATCAAAAACCTAGACGACCAGCTACACTGTTTAGACTCCTCTTGTTCCCTTAAAAATCAAACTAATCCTTTTCTTCATTGGGGGCTTCCTTGCAGCAGCACAAATTAGTAGCTGTTATCAAGCAGGAGAAAACAATATGATCAAGCCAGAGTATTAATTCCTTTCATGGGTGCAACCTTTCATCTCACAAGAAAAAGCACACATGTAAATTCATACTCTGCTTGCACATTTCTGCCAACTGGAATGCACGGAGAAAGAACTCCATCTCCTGCATTCAGGCTGGATATTGAGTCTGAGTTCACACTTATTATTTAATTTTCTTTCAATTGCAAATCCATCCCAGATATGATAGCAATATATAATAGTAATAACACAGCAGTGTCTTTTGCATTTTTCCAATGGGGCTCATTTCAGATTTGTTTTGCATTATGCATAAGTACAAAATGGTAGACCTGAAAACACAAGGTCTGTGAAATCCACTTCTTCTTAAATTAGATTAATTGTTTCCTATCTGTCAAGACTCAAACTCCAAGCAACACTGTCTACCCAAAGCAGAGTAATTTTTGTAAGTATGCTGTGTAACACTGAAAACACTGAACAAAAAATTAAAGTGACTTCATCTCAAGCAACAATTAGTTTACTCAGTGCCCCAAAACACACCCCTCTTATTCCCATTTTCATTTCTTGCATCTTCCCAAAACAGATTTTTAAGTCCAAAACATTCTGAAAGCTGTATACATCGTATGACTTCTTTAAAAAGTACTGTTCCAGATTTATAGCCTTACCATACTACAGTTGCAGACCAAGACCAGTTAAAACATCTAACCCAGCTCATTCTGCATACAGCTATACGATTTGATAGTAAAGTTGTACTCCATTGGAAAGCTACATCGACCAAAGACTTAGCAATTATCTTAATATGTCAATTTATAAGGTAATTTATCTATCTTATGCAAGGTAAATAAATAAGGTAATTCATGGGGAACTTGAAAGGGGAAGCTGTGACTATGTTTTCATGAGTACGGTAACTGTTGCAATTCGCAGTTCAGTAAAAATGAGTCTGCCATTTCCACACCCACTGTCATTTCCACAGAAGATAAATTTATGACACATTTTGGCCAGTCCTTGGTCTGCGCCATACAGGAATGTAGAGCCCAGGATGTATTCTGGCAGGCACATCCCACGGGCATAGATGTACATACAGTTCCACAGTGCAGATTCAGTTGAAAATGTGAATCAAGTTTACACATCCACACCCCTCCGCCTGTCAAACACTTGCACTGCAGTGGTTATGTTAACAAGCACCTCGTTCCAGAAGACATGTAAAGAGACAAACTAACATATTTTTTGGTGTCTTCACAAAGAATCAAGCCATTGTTTCCCAGAGCCTTTAATGTTTCATCTAAAATGAAAATCAACAGGGCCAACAGCAACTAAAGGATTTTGGACCTTTTTTTTTTTTTTTTTTTTTTTTAAAATAGACAATTCATGAAATCTGAACTGCCAGAAGCCTTTTGAGAATCAGTGCATCGTATAACTTCTGTCCTGAGCCTGAAGTGAGAGTCATGAGGGTTCTAGCTCTGTGCTGAACAGATGGTGGAATGAGTGGGACCAGTGGGTTTAAAGTGGAATTCTGGCACATGCTGTGCCAGAAATGCACGTGATTCCAGCATCACAAAAGGGAGATTGAATTGGGAAAATGGTTGGGGGACAAAGGAAACAAAAATCCCTCTAGCACCCTCTGTAAGATGTTGGAAAGTTCTGGCAGAGACTGAATTTACAGTAAAAGACAAAAAAGGAGTTATTACAGACATTACAGTTCTAAGATCCAGCTGAAAAACGTTAGTGTCAGAGAAAAACAAGGACCAATAGCTCCCTATGGGAAAGAGTGCTGGGAGTCCCATGTGGTGACACAGACAGCAGGTTTAGGATCCTGGGCCAGTCACAGGCATGCCTGTGGCATAGAGGTAATCACAGCTCAGGCCTGACCAAGGTTAAAGTGGTTCCTGCAGGCTAGGCTTGACACCAGGACATTCTCCCCATGCTGCTGCCTGGGAGCCTCTTCCCACCACTGTCACCAGTGGGAAGGGGTCACCAGCAGCTGCACTCAGCCACCACAGCCAAGTCCACCCAAAGGGAGGCATATTCCCACTACTCACAGATCATGATGAAAACACCAGCAAATACCACTGTATGCAAGAATGGTTTCCAAATCTGCACTTAGTCCATATTTTGAACCTCTGATAAAAATATTATGCCCCAAAACAAAAGTTTTTTAAAAAATTTTCAAAAAAAGTGATGTCTTTTAATATTTAATGTATTTCATATTTGGAGCCTGCATGCCTCACTTAAGGATTCGTGGGAGGAACACCAAGGTGCAGGAGCTGCACTACCACACTAAACCAGCAGAAGCTTGCAGTTTGGTGTGCTCCAGCATAAGGGAAAGCTCACAACATGCATCTAATTTTCCAACAGTGGAATAAGATAAAAAAATACTTGAAAAAAAATATGAAATAAAGCACGTGCTGACATTCTATTGTTCACTTACATCTTAGTCCAACATCTGCTGAAATGTCTAAAGATTTTTCAATTATTTCAATCAAGTTCATATGAATAGTTAAGAGGTGGGATGGGAAAATCCCATTTTTAGCACATCTGCAAGATGGCAAAACAGAATATCCATGACAACACCACTAATATTCCGCTAAAAAACACAAAAAAGCATTAAGTTTTAATACCTGTAAAGCAAGATTAATCAGTTTGCCTGTTTCTCTTCTGTGAATTGCCTGATTTTTTTATTTTTTTAAAAAAGGTAAGCCTGCAAATGCATGGATGTAATCAGCTAATATTCAAGTATGACTGAGGAAGACTTCAGTCAAGGATATTCTTAGGAAAACTAATAGTTTAGGACAGATTAAATCCATTCATTACATAAAGGGATATGGCTGTAAAAACAGGACGACATTTCAAACTGAGCATATTTCCAATATGCCATTTTTAGAGGTGAAGTTACCTGAAAAGCTTGTTTTGTTTCAAATTTGTAAGATTTGCCCCATGACCACATGTCCTGAATGAAATGCAGAGGTAAATTTGATCACGGTTTCTAGTCTGAGAAGGAGGAAAGACAGATTCAGACAAAACATATTTCCAGGTAGAATCTTCTTCCTATCTATGTTATAACTGTTAAATTATTTTCTGTACAGATACTGCATGATAATGTATAATGGAGGAGTTTAACTGATGGGTATTTTTCTTAACATGAATGATTAAGAAGCTGATGGAAGGTGGACGGAAGATGTGTTGAGAACTAAGAAACCAAAAATATGCATACGTAATCATGAACAATAAACGACCCTGCCAACAACAAAAAAACTGCCATGACAAAATCAAAATTTTGTGTATCCCCTGCAATAGATGAATTTTAAGTATCTAAAACAAAGGAAGAGGGGAGTTATGAGGAACACTCAAAGTGGACACATATAAGCAGGGAATAAAAAAAAAATATAGAATCAGCTTGCAAAATGCAGGATCCAAAATCATGGGAAAGAATTCAAATAGTTACACAGTGCAAGGCAAATATTTTGAAAATGAGAGCTGAAAATGACCACTGGAGAGCAACAAATTAGATGAGTTTCCTCAAAGTAAAGCAGACTGAGTGAAGTTCTGGTATAGCATATTCTCACAGGAACAGAAAGAATAAGATAACCACAAATGACTGGAAAAATCACTTCAGGAACAGTGTACTTCACAGAGCACATGTATATGCCACAGAACAGTGGTAAGTACTGCTGTGAACTTAAGGAAGCTGCTCATAGTAAATATAAATAATTTAGCTCCATCCATTTATCAGTGATAGGACAACCATCACATATCCAGGAAGGATACTTAAAGCCCAAAAAGACAAAGGAAAGATTCAGGCTGGGGAAAATACAAAAGTATTAGTGTATGTAAGCAGAATTAATTGTTCCCAAAGTTTCTGAAAACTAAGTTCTGTTTAACTCCAACGAAATAAAGGCTTGATTCAAAATGCCAGGAGAAACTGACACTAATTAAATGTGTTTCATTTGATCCCAGTTCTCCCAGTGGTCCAAAAAGACCACAACCCTAGGTCTGACTCATCACTGAAGCTTTGGTGCCACACACAACAGAGAAGGGAAGGGAAAATCTGTCACGTCTGTAGGTGGCTCCTCAAAATGGGGAAACCCTGCTGTCTGACAGGAAGACATTTTATATTTTTTTTGGTAATGGAGTGGGAACTCTGGTCCTTTATGTTCATTTTATGACATTTATATCCTCCTGCATTCCAAACCTTTGTAAATGTTCCCACACTGTGACACAGGTAATAAGCACAAGAATTGTCATTCTTTGAGATTAAAATGTAGGAGTTCCCTGCGCATTATCTTCAAAAATTCTGTTATTTCTCCAGTCTTCTACAAACGGGAGCATACCAATTAATACTGCCTTAACCAAAACCTGCAAGTACTGGCTCTGAAAGATAAGCTTTTCATTTACCATAAGATCAGTGAGCCCTCCAGTGGCTATTTTAAACTTTATATTGTAACAACAACCATAAGAAAAATATTTCTATGTATGTGATTGCATTTGATTTCATTTGTATTCTATCATCTTTTACCACTTTAACTAAACAACGCAAGGTAACCTTTATAATACTTGCTAACAGATGTATTTTCAGCTCACAAACACTTTCACTCCTGTGTATGTACAAAATTTAGAAGTGATACATTTTAAACAATTGAGTAACTTCACAGAAGTCAATGAGCAATATTTATGTAAGGGGGGTGGGGAAATATCAATGCATTGGGCTCAAAATCAAAATCTGAGCCTATAACCCTGTAGGATATATTGCCTATCTCTTGAAACTACAAACATCTGGGACAATGAATAAACATTCACAAGCTTTTTACGTGTAAAACCCAGCATGTAGCAGATTAAACATAAATAAAAAAATACCTCTTCCCATAAGGGAACTTGTTCAGCCATGGAACTCCTTGCAACAAGATACTGTGGAGGGAAGACATTTGGCCCAAAGACAACCTGAAAATTCATGAAGCAAAAATCCATATGGGCAAAGAAATCCCCCATCAGAATCCAGACCAAACTAGGAATGTGTCATCACAATACTTTTCCAACTCTTACGCTCTTCCATTACAGAAGGCAACCACTAGAGAAAGCTGCAAAGATAAGTTTGGCTAAAAGGATCTTTTCTCAGGTCTAGCACTGACATATTAAAGTTTAAATAAAACCTTACTTAAAGTATTTAAACACTGTATGAAAAATATCCAATAACTGAAGAACTCTCCACTACAGATTTTTTGCCCTAAGACACTGCCATGTTGCACAGCCTCCAGGAAAAATATGAGCAGGACTGTGCCTCATTTGACAGAATCTTCTCCTGCTTGATTTTCCAGATATTATACAGTATCATCCTGAATGTGTTATATGAGCATTGGTTGCTATGGAAATCATCTGCTAAATTCTGCATTATTGATTTTGTTTAACATGGGAATTGAATCATAGAACCATTAAGGTTGGAAAAGACCATAAGATCATTGAGCCTGACCTTTGACAGAATTTGATGTTGTCAACTAAACCACAGAACTAAGTGCCAAGTCCAGTTGTTTCTCTAACAGCTCCAGGGTTGGTAACTTCACCACCTCCCTGGGCAGCCCACTCCAAAGGCTAAATAATCCTTTCCATGAAGAAATTCTTACTGAACCGCACCTGGAACACTCTGAACCTATGTCCTCTTGTCCTGTCGCTGGTTGCTTGGGAGAAGAGGGTGACCCTCATCTGGCTATAACCTCCTGTCAGGCAGTTCTAGAGAATAATAAAGCCTTGCCTGAGCCTCCAGGCTACACAATCCCAGCTCCCTCAGCTGCTCGTCACAGGGCTTGATCTTCAGACCCTTCATTAGCTCTACTGCCCTTCTCTGAACATGCTGCAGCCCCTCAATGTCTTTCTTGTAGTCAGGGGCCCAGTTGAACACACAACTTAAGGTGTGGTCTCACCAGCGCCAAGTTCAGGGGGATAATCACTGCCCTGGGTCTTCTTGGCCACTGTTGCTGATACAGGCCAGGATGCCATTGGCCTTCCTGGCTACCTGGGCACAGCTGGCTCATGTTCAGACACTGTTGACCAGCTGGTCAAGGTCCCAGGTCCTCTTCCACTGAGCTGCTTTCCAGCCACTCTGACCTCAGCCAGTAGCACTGCCTGGAGTTGTGACACAAAGACCCATAACCTCACCTTGCTGAACCTCATGGAATTGGCCTCTGCCTATCAATCCACCCTATCCGGATTGCTCTGCAGAGCCTTCTTACCCTCCAGAAGATCAACCCTCCTGCCCACTTTGGTGTCATCTACAAACTAACTGAGGGTGCATTCAATCCCCTCCTCCAGCTCATTGATAAAGATGTTAAACAGGAGTGTCACCAATACTGAGATCTGGGGAACCCCACTAAGTGACAGGTCATCAACTGGTGTAACTCCATTCACCACCACTTTCTGGGTTCAGTCTTTGCTTTAACTCAGCAAACAGAGCCTTTGTCCAAGCCATGGGCTGCCAGATCCTCTAGGAGAATGCTCTGGGAGACAGTATCACGGGCTTTGCTGAAGTCCAGGTAGACAGCATCCAGAGTTTTTCCCTCATCTCCTGGGTAGGTCATCTGGTCATAAAAGGAGATGAGGTTGGTGAAGCAGGACCTTCTTTTCCGAAAGCCACGCTGGGTGGGGCCAATTCCCTGGTTGTTCTCTATGTGCTGCATGATGGCACTCAAGATAATCTGTTTCATTACCTTCCCAGGCCTGTAGTCTCTGGATCCTCCTTCTGAACCTTCCTGTAGATGGACATCACACTGCCCAGCCTCCACGCCCCACTAGGGCCTCCCTTGTTAACCAGGACTGATGATAAATAATGGTGAGCAGCTTGGTGAGCTCTTCCTCCACTCCCTCAGTATGCTTGGGTGAATCCCATCCAGTCCCATACACTTGTGATTGCCCAAGTGGCACAGCAGGTCATTAACTACTTCCTCCTGGACTGCATGGGGTCTGTTCTGCTCCTCATCCCTGTCTACTGGGGCTGGCTGCCCCGAGGATAGCTGGGCTTTCTGTTAATAACTGAGGCAAAGCAACCCGGCCTTTTCCTCATGCTTGGTGACAATCTTCCCCCTCTTCATCCAATACATGATGAAGATTTTCCTTGGGTCTCTCTTAGTTTTAATGTATTTATAAAAACAGTTTTTATTATCTTTCACAGCACTGGCCAGAATGAGTTTTAGCTGAGCTTTTGCCTTTCTAATTTTCTCTCTACATGACCTAACAACATTGTTGCACCCTGAGTTGCCTGACCCATCTTCCAAAGGTCGTAAAACCTCTTTTATTCCATGAGTTCCAGTGAAAGTTTCTTCTTCAGTCAGGCTGGTCCTCTTTGCCACTGTTATAGGGATGGCTTGCTCCTGCACCTTTAAGATTTCCTGCTTAAAGCATGTCTGGCCTTCCTGAACCCCTTTGTTTTTAAAAGGCAGTTTCCTGAGAGGCTTTCTGAACTGATGTCCTGAATAGGCCAAACTCTGGTAGTCCAAGGCAGAGGTTCTGTTGATCCCCTCCCTTATTTCACCAAGAACAGAGACACTCTGTCATTCCGTGGTCAGTGTGCCCAGGATGGTCTCTGACTACCGCATCTCCCACTTCCCTTCTCTGTTTGGGAGCAGCAGGTCTGGCAGGGCATGCCCTGGTAGGCTCCCCTACCAGCTGTGTCTGGAAGTTACCTTCCACACTCTCCAGGATCCATACTCTCTCCTCTCACTGTGTTGAGTTTCCAGCAGGCTTTTGGCAAGTTAAAGCCTCCCACAAGAACAAGGGGTAGTCATCATGAAACATCCACTGACAGAAGATTTCACTTCATCCTGGCTGGGTGGTCTGTGACAGACTCCCAGCAGGATCTCTGCCTTGTTGGCCATCCCTCTGACTGTCACCCACAGGCACTCAGCCTTATCCCCACTGCCCCTGGGCTCTGCACAGCCAGAACCCTCCTCAGTGTACAGAGCCACGCACAGCCTCTCCTTCCTCACCTGTCCCTTCTGAAGAGCTTGTAGCCACCCACTGCAGCACTCCAGTCATCCCACCACATTTCCATGGTGATAACTACATCACAGCTTCCTGCTGCCAATGGTTTCCATTGTTTGTAACCCATGCTGGGTGCACTGGTGCAGGTGCACTTCAGCTGGGCTGTCCATGTCACCCCCAACACTGGCATGGTACCCCAGGCTCATCAGTGTCACTTTTTAGATCTAAGCTGTAGTCTTTTGAGGAGGTTCTGATCACTACTTCCACAAGAAGATCCATAAAAGCAGAATGAGAGAATTAAATCTCAATGAAATGACAAGATCAACATTAGCCTCCAAGCTCTGCAACAATCTGAATGGATCACAGACTTTCTGTACTTATATACTCATCCTGAAAGCTGGGCACTTCTATGACTTGGAATAATTTATTCAATAATCTATTCAAGAAAGCCTTCAAAATGCAATTGTTGAACCAGCATAGGTACTGCATGGAGCATGCATCAAACTTGGCTCTATTTTTCAAGTGAGTTTATCCTCTCTCAGAGGGCAATCCCCTGCAATTCAACAGGATTATTTTCAATGTTCACACTGTGTTATTCATAGCCAGCTAGACCATCAAAACATAGCATCATTCTTTAGTCTCTCCACAATTCTGCATGAACTGAAACAAAACAAAAACAATCCATCTTCTGCATTTACTAAGGGGATGTTAATTAACACACAACTCAACACTTATGATAAAGTCCTTCAAATTAAGTAAGGCAGTAAATTCAAATTTAACTATCTAAATTGAGGTAAATTCTGAAGATCAAACCTTCAGAGACAAATACTGTTAATATTACACATACAAGCAGCCTGAGAGTGCTTTGGGGACCACTAGTGTTGTGGAATACTAGGCAAACACCATATAAAGCCAGCAAATAAAATCAGCAAATAGAAAGTTACCTTACTGAATATAAGAATTAAGTGAGACTGCTCTTCTACTGACTCATGGTTTGTGGCTCTACGGTCTCGGAAGGCATGTACACCAAATGCTGAAAGATATTTACTCCTAAAGAATTTATGCAAAGCTTTTTTTCCCCATGTAGATTCTCGGTCTAATAAGGTGCAAGTTTAACTGTAACATCATCCCCCATTAGAGTTCTTCTGCTCTATTGTCTGCCTGTTATCATGAAACGTGCAAGCATTTATCAGCCTTTGTCTCAAATTTGAGCCAACAGGTTCAAAAGCTAGTTGAGGATCAAAACTGATGAGAAGTACAATTGTGTATGTCTTACTTCCATAAGAAACACTGAAAATATAAAACCACAGATAACAGTTCATAAATATGTGCTATGAATGTGATTCACATTCAAATTACTCAAAACTTATTAACTGTGTATATGATTATGACTCATGAAGACAGTACAAAAGGTTCCTTGACTCTGATCTTGCTGTTCTATTCAGAAAAATACATTCAAGCATCTGACACTAGTGTTTTATAAGGACATGTTTGAAAACTGAAGCACAGTAAAACTACATATAACTTATTAATTTTTAAATGTCTCACAGAACTAAACAGGAAAAACTGTAGAAACTTTTAATCAGAGACTGCTATGCACAACACAGATGGGATATTTTTCATCTCCCCTTCTGACAAAAAGCACAGAAAATATTTTCTTGTGCCACAGCTTACATCCTGAACTCTGTATATGCAATAGTTAAGGTGCATATGGGCCCTTCATTGTAACAGTTTTATCATAGCCCACATATCTCTGTGGATGGCCTTAGTCACAAGAAAACAGGTTACACAGAGGATTTAAATCTGCTTCTGTCCAGACACACAACATAATCTCCCACAATAATGTTTATAGCCCATCTTTAGTTCTGAAGAGACTCTATGCTGAAGAGACTACAGTCATGCTGTTCACATACCGAGTGCAGAATACCAGTGTTCAATTTTTTATGTGCCTGTGTTATAGCTACAGGAGACAGAAAGGAAAGCTCAAGAATATTCTCTTTGTGTTCTGCCATTTCATCTTGTGTTTCAACAGCAACTTAATCACAGCTCCTCTAATCAGACAGGTCTCTGAGCAGGAGCTTACATCCCAGTTGCACAGCTCACTGAGATTTCTCCTAACAAACCTGTATCCCTAAAGCTATGTGGAATACCTTTTAGTCTGTGCTATGGTAAACTTCTTTGATAAATGCTTTAATACATGCCTTCAACATGCTGAGGCTAAAGTGTATGATAAAGCTTCTCAGCAGCTTTTCTCTTTAATAAACATGGGTGTTTGTGGTCTCACTCACTTCTGACCTGGTTCAGAAGCTTTGGAGTGAGGATTCAATTCACCACTTAATAACCTTAATTCCAGAAACTAATTTCTTTGAATATGAAAACATGTAACAACTACAATTAAAAGGTTATTCTAGAACACTGGAGAGAAAAAAAATACCTTTGTTCTGCATTCTGTATTTGCAAAAGTTACAGAGGAAAGCATAACTGACACAACCATAGAAAGCAGGCCTCAAAGAAACCACTGATCAGAGACAGGATCAGCTTGACCTGAAATGTTACTGCAGAAAGCTTTTTTTTTTTTTTTTTCTGAAATGTTCTAAAACATTTAAATTATGTACTGGCAGGAAATGTTTCCTAAGGTTTAGCATAAAGCTGCCTTGACAAAGTTCAAGCATTTTTGTTCTCTCCACACAGTACAGAACAGTTTATTTCCTTCTTTGCAATGTGACTAACAGCCTTTGTGAGTAACAGTAGCCTGAAGACAGTGATGAAGAGCCCTGTTTCACACAGTATCACACAGAGTGGTGGAGGCTGGACCTCTGGAGGTCACGTCTCACCTCCCTGCTCAAGCAGGGTCACCTACTATCCATTGCCCAGAATCATGTTCAGATGGCTTTGGAGGTTCTCCAAAATCGGAGACCCCAGCAGCACCCTACCAATGCCCCATCTACCTCACAATAAAAAAGGCTTCCTGATGTTCATAAGGAACATCTCATGTTTCAGTTTGTGCTTCCTGTCTCTGGTCCTGTCACTGGGCACCACTACAATGAGCCTGGTCTTCTGAGACCTGCCTTCTTTGCTCTGGTCTTCTTTGTATCCTGTCTTCAGATTTTCACAAACAAGTTTTCATCTATTTAGCACTTCACTGAACTTTCCCTAGCAGCTCCACCTTTCTCTTGCACTCAGGAGTGAGCAGAGGCCTCATTTGTGCTGTAGCGGCAGGATCACGTCCCTCAATCTGCTGGTAGCACTTGTCCTACTGCAGCCCAGGGCACTGCTAGCCACCCTAACTGCAAGGACACACAGTGCTGTGTCACATTCATCTCAGTGTTCATCAGCATTCCCAAATCCTCTTTAAAAAAAAAAATACAATCTCAATCTGGGGAGTTCCCACCACATACTGGTGCCTGTGGTTGTTCCTCCACAGGTGCAGGACTTTGCTCTTCACCTTGTTCCAGTTGTTGCCCTCAACTTCATAAAGGTCCTCTCAGCCTGTTTCTGCAGTTCCTTGACCTGGCAGCACAACCATTTGATTTCTCAGTTACTCCATGCAGCTAGGTGTCACCTGCAAACATGCCAGGGATATACACTCTGCCCCACTGTGCAGGTTATTAATGAAGATGTTAAAAAGCCTTGGCCCAGTTTTGACCCCTGCAACACACCTCTACTTACTGGTCTCCCACTAGACTTGTGTCATGTGTCACCATCCTCTGGGCCTGGCCACTCATCTGAGGTCATTGTCTGCACACTCAGTTCATACATCAACTGCTTCTCTTCGAAGGGATTACCTGGAGCCAAAAGCCTTGCTGAAGTCTATGTAAACAATGACTGCTCTCTCCCTGGCTCTTTAACAGGGGGGTCAAAAGCATGATGTCCCCATTCACTTCTGAACAAATTCAAAGGAGAAAGGCTTACACACAGCCTTACATAAAGATCAATTTTCTCTCATGTTCAGTAGGTATAAAACAAACAGAAAGCTCATAATAGACACAGCAAGGAAATGTCTTTCATCCAGTAGAACCCATCATGGCAGTTAAATATTTTTTTTTCCATTATTACACAGTGACATTCCTAACAAATCATTGTGTATGTTCTGCCTCAAGTATTTAAAAATAACTGTTGTGCTGCCTGAAATCAAGCTAAAAATCTCCAAACCTCTCTATTTTTGAATAATCTAATTAAAACTTTAGAAAGCTTGCAGGTGGTTTGTACTTTTACAATTATACTGGAATATATATTCCTTTGTTATGTGAATTTCACACATTTAGCTACACCAGTTCAAAAACACTGACTTCATGTGGCCTTTAAATGACCTGTTCCCAGCAAGCTCTAATATGCAGTCAAATTAAGAGAAAAATATTACTGCTAGATTATGGTAAGCACTCCTTTTAATGGTTGCACAGTGAGACTGGCTTAAACTTTATTGTTTAAGACAAGCTGTAGCGCCAGTAGAAACAATGCTGCTAAAAAAAAATCATACCTATTACCCACGCATGTGTATCAGCTGTCATGCATCACATGGCTTTGGTTGTTTTTTTCCTCTGTTTTCAGACAGATGCATTACATAACCACGGGCAGTACCCACGTTTCTGGCAGCACCAGAGAAGCAGAAACTTCTTGAAAGACTTATCTCCTTTTTTCGGCAGAGGCCTAGCAAAGGAGAGGGGCACACTACAAGCAGGCGGCGTGGAGCATGAGGGGACATTTAGGGTTGACATTAAGAAACTCTACTGCGAGAGCGTGAAGCACTGACCCGGCTGCCCGGGGAGGCTGCGGATGCCCCATCCCGGGGCGTGTTCAGGGCCAGGTTGGACGGGGATGAGCAACCTCATCTGGTGAAAGGTGTCTATCCATGGTGGGTGGCTGCAACTACATCATCTTTCAGGCCCCTTCCAACCACTGTATGGTTCCACGATTCTATGAAAGCAACCGTGAAATCGCTCCTTCTGGTCACCTTCGCACCGTGCTCATCTCATCCCACAGGGCACAGACAGCACGCTTATCTGGGGAGCTGCAGCGCCTCTTAGCAAACCCTGGCGACCTGCTGCGCACGTATTCCCAGGGAAGCATTCGATGGTTTGTTTCGGTGGGTAAGGATGTTTGTAAACTGAAACCCTGTCCGCAGTTCCCACCCTGCTCTGGACACATCTGCAACCTGCCTTTTATAACTTTTCACCCTGAGCAAGTACGACCGACGGGGCGGCGTTTCTGACAGCGCCACCCCAGGCCACCACGCGCTTACAGCAGCTACCCGGCAGCCAGGGGACAGCACAATTCTGAAGTGAACACTACACTTAATTAAAAAGACGAAGGCATCACTTTCTCGCTGCCCTGAAAGAAGCAGGTCCCCCGGACACCGAGGACGGAGCCGACCCGGGCCTCGCCAAGCGAGGCAATGCAAGGCCGGCTAAGGCCGGGCCGGGCTGGGCCGAGTCGAGCACTGCAAAGCAGTGGCGGAGAACGCGGGGCCGAGCTGCGCATGTGCGAGCCTGGCACCGCCGCCCCCCGGTGCTGTGAAGGCACGCGCCCGCCGCGGCCGCCACTGACCAATCAGGCGCGCCCGCGCCTCTTTCCCCCACACCCCCAGCCAGCCCCGCCTCTCCGCTTCGTGCCGGCGCCGCCGCTCTGCCCGACCGCCACCGCCCGTTACGTAACGCTCCCCCGCCCGCCGCGGCTGCCGGGGATTGGTTGGGAGCCGCGAGCGCGCGAGCTATGCGACGGCGGGCTCGGGTGGGGCGCGGCGGCGCGGCACGCGATTGGCTGGCCCTGGCGAGAGCCAATGGGAGCCGAGATTCTGGATTCAAACGTTCGGGGCGCGGAAGGGGGCAGTTAGTGCGCGAGGAATCCGTGAGGGGGGAACCGGAGGCTACTGCCTGTGCTGCTGCCTCATCTCGCCATGGCCCACAAGCAGATCTATTATTCCGATAAGTACTTTGACGAGCAGTACGAGTACCGGTAAGAAGCTGTAGGAAAGAGCGGGAGGGCCAGCTGGAGGCATTAGGAAGAGCTGTTCCGTAGGAGGGCGGCTCGTTCAGGTGCCTCGGCTGAGGTGTGCGGGCTGCTCTCAGGGAATGAGGAGGCTCCGCCGGGGAAACGGAGCCAGAGAGGGCGTAAGGCCAGCGGGGAGGGGCTCTGCCTCCTCATGGGAGGTTTCCGCGTGGATTTGGACTGGTGGGACGAAGGGAATGAGTGACCGAATGCTGTTAACGCTTGGCCCAGGTTGCTCGGTGAGCGGCCAACACAAGCCCTGGCCACAGGGTGATGGCGGAGGGGCCGTACTGGCTATGCTAATTCCAGGTTGTGGCAGAGCCGAGGCCCCTGCTGATGGGGGACTATTGAAGTTTAACTCTCCTAGGCTTAATTGAAAGCGATATTACAAATACTTCACAAGTCCAAATTTCTTATCTTTCAAGTAGCTGGTATAGCAGCGTGTTGCCAGGAGCGCATGCTTCTCTGAGTCTACCGTCACTGGAATCTGGAGGGGTCTAAATACCTTCTAGAAGACAGTTTGGCTCCCAGTATGCAGGTGCTTTACAGATGTAACGTCTAATAGTCGCAAGTGATTTAAAACTGGATTCTGGGATGCGTTTCACAATCAAATTCATGCCAAGAATCAGTACTTTTGTTTTCTTTACAGGGAAAGTAAGTATTCACAACCGGCTTACTGTCTTTCAGTGCCGATCTGTTCGAATTGTCTAGTGTACAGTATTTTGTGTGTGTATGTTTAATAATTACATCTCTACAGACATGTGATGCTACCACGAGAACTTTCAAAACAAGTGCCAAAATCTCATCTGATGTCTGAAGAAGAGTGGAGACGACTTGGTGTTCAGCAGAGTCTTGGCTGGGTTCACTATATGATCCATGAGCCAGGTGAGCACATTTGAACAGAATTAGACAAACAAAAAAGTCAAATATCAGCTGCCTGGTGCTCAGCTAAAGTATGTGATGTGCAGCTCCTACTGTGGAATCCATTTGGAATTCACTACTGAATGTTACTCTCTCTTTGCTACTTTAGTCCTTTGCCAACAAAGGCGACATAATCTTTATTTTCAACCTTCACATCCTGCTTCCAGACTTACAAAATGTGAGTCTTGTCCTAGATGTGTATGGTTTATCTATAGACAAAAAATACCACACTGAAAGTGTTCCTGTCTCTGCCCATCGAAGCAGGTTTTTTTGTGAGTTTTTAACGTGAGTATGCAGTGAGTGAACCTAAGTTAATGTAGCAGTGTATCTCTAAATCATAAAGCTGACACACCTACTCTTTTGTACAACAACTTAATAGATGCTCATGTAGACAAGGTCTTGTATTAATCCTCTGAAAAGTCTTGATAGTTTCAACTATAGCTGTAAAGCTTCTTGAAAAATCAGTAATTCTTCAGTTAATGGGGTGCAAAGCCCTAAAACTCTTTACTAACTAGGATGTTGGTATTGGGGAAGCAGTCATTCCAGGTAATCTACCAATGACAGGCCTGTCTAAAAAGTAACAGGTGGTTGATGAATTGCATCAACATGAAGTTCCAAGTTTCTGAAGAAATTAGCATAGCCTTCCAGTGTTTCCCTTATGTGGGTACCTTTGATATTTAAGACTTTCCTGGAGGCATTTAGAATTAAGATGATTGATAATGACACAAGCTGGCTGTGTTAACTAAAGTGAATTTTGTTGGTGTTTTATTTGTGCCTAACAGACAGTGTAAGTTATAATAACATATATAAGTTATAACTAAGTTACAGTAACAGTGTTTGTCAAATAGCCTAATGTAAAGAGACATTATAAAATACTCTATATTTTCCCAATAGTTTCCTCCTGTAAGAATCTGAAGTTTATGATACTGCCAGCATTGGGCATAAATACTTGACTGTTGTAAAAATACTGCAGACTTGATGTGTTAATATTACATGTGTGGGGCCATACTTAGGCTTCCTAATAATGTATTTGAAACTAAGCCTCAACTTTTGTTCAAGATTAAAGAAATCCCTTTAATCAAGACTTGGACAGACTGACATCTTGTTCAATTTTCTTTCTGCAGAACCACATATTCTGCTCTTCAGAAGACCTCTTCCAAAGGATGAGCAGAAATAAGCCATGGCCTCTTGAATCTTCTGGAACTGTATATGAGTGTATATATGTTGGTGTAGTATTCAGTGAATACTTTAAAATTTACAAAACATACATCCAAACCTGTGCATGAGCTGTATTATTCACAGCAACAAAGCTCAGTCAAATGCAATTCCAAGCAGGCTGCTATGATGTTCAAAGAGTGATGACTTTATCTTTTACTGTTAATGTAAGTGCCTCTCTGACTTAAATTGTGTTGATGTTTGTGTTGCATGTTCTGATTAGCTCATCACTTGTTAGCGTTCTGTAACTTTTGCACTCATATTTTCTGCTGTATTGTAGTATGCTTAAATTCAAGAGTTCAACAGTTTAGTAGTAAGAAGGCTTAAGAAATAAAGTGTTTTTAATGTTCTATGAAATCTAAGTGTCTGGAGTTGTAATTTACTGGACAAAACAAATATTCATTTTCTTAACATTTTTTAAGAGTACCTACTTCAGAAAAACAAATACTTCAGTGAACCTAGTATTACTTAGTATATGCTTAGGGTTGAGTAGTACTCAGAATTTC
Source organism: Parus major (assembly GCF_001522545.3). Lineage (NCBI taxonomy): Eukaryota > Metazoa > Chordata > Aves > Passeriformes > Paridae > Parus > Parus major. The sequence goes on from NC_031799.1 coordinate 40,457,399, forward strand.
AAAGGTCTTTATAGGCTCCTTTGTTTAACTTTAACAATAGCAGTTAATTTTTAGGCTGGGGTATTAGCCTGCTCCTCCTGACTTGCATCCAAATTGTCACTGTGGCTTCTTGGGACTCTGTAGCAGTAGCCATACAGACGTTTTTTGTAAGAAGGTGCTTCCATATATTGAGTAACTCTAAAGAGTAGCAGGTTCATTTCAAAGACGAATTGCATTATAGTCGTGCACAACTCGTAAAGGCCAAGGAAAGCAGGGCTGCAGTACACGCTCTGCATGTGTAATGTGTGCTCTCATGGAGACAAAGTAACCTGAAAAGTTTGGTGAGGAAAAGAACCCTTGTACTCTTTCCTCCAAAATCTGCCAGAGGTGTCTGTCTCAAGTGCTGGTCTGTACCAGGCCTGGTTAGAGCAGGACTCTCCAAGTTTTGAAACAAGCACCTTCACTAAGAATCCTGCTGACCTCTGCTTTAGTCATGCTTTTCTCCAGCACCATGGGAATCCTGGGTGGCTGTCACGGTGCATACCTGCCTTTATTCTGTGCCCTCCTTTCTCCTATGGGAACAGGATCGGCCGCACCTGCGGGCAGGGCAGCTCGGCCGGGCCCGAGCCCCCGACACAGCCGGTGCCATTTCTCCCGCGCTCCGGGCCCGCTCGGTGGCTCCGGGCCCGCCGGCCGCGCGCACAGCGCCCCCGGGCTGGGGCGGGGCCGTGCGTCATCGCGGCGCGCCCTGCGCCCGGCCCGGCGGCGGCAGCGGGGCCGCGCCCCCCGCGCCATGTCGGCCGAGAGGCGGCCGCGCTCCGGCCGCGGCGGCGAGGTAAGGGCGGCGGCACCACCTGCAGTCCCCTGCCCCTCCCCGGCTCTTCTTGGCGTGGAGTCGCTCTCCAGGAGCCGCCTGGGGCGGGAGCTGTGGGCGGATGGCCTGAGTCCGCACCTCGGTGCAGCTCCCCGCCCCCGGGGGCCGCTCACCAGCCCGGGCCGAGCGCGTCGGCTGCTCAAACGCGTCCCCGGGCAGGGTTGCTCCCACCGCGCCTTGGATCAGCCTTTGGTTCAGGGCTGGGGGAAGAGGCCTTCTGGAAGGTCAAAACCGGGCGGGAGGGGTCGCTCAGGTATCACACAGCGAGTCGCTTCCCACCGCTTGGGACGGGGAACTCCAAACATTACCTTCCAGTGAGCTCTGGAAGTGTGGAGATCTATTCATTCAGAGTGGAGGGACTGCTGCAAGGACTGGTGGTAATCCCAGACATTTTAAGTCTGGGTGCCCAGATTCTAACCAATAGTAGTAGTGTTACGCACCTGGACCTATCACCTGGTCCGGTTCGGGGGTCTCAGTGATCAGGCTACGGTCACCTTTGCTTCCTGCGTGTTTTGATAACATGGCAGTAAATAACTTCAAGTCTCACTTCATTGTCCTTCCATATATCCACTGTAAGTCGATGGTAATTCAGAACAAATGGAGAACTTGTCTTAATAAATTTGTGTTGTGCTAGAAACAAGAAAATTATAAAGTGAAGTATTCGTTTCAGATGGACTGCCTTAAAATACAGATGCACAAAGTCATTATTGTCACGTACTTTCAGAGTTTGATTAACAGCAGTGTTAGTATATTTATGAATTTTAGTTTGTACTGTTCAAATATAAAGTAAGAATTAATATATTTTCATTTACTGCATCTTGTTTTAAGCAGGCTTCTGTCCTTTACATCACTGACCTTTGTGTTTCATGATAAATGAGGGTTTTAAGTGACTTTACAGAGCAGTCAGATGTTTCTTCGAATTCCTTGGTTTTGTTTTCCCTTTATTTCTCCATTTCCTTTTGGTGAGCTTCGTTGTTTTGCATGTTTTGTTAGAAGAGAGCAAACTAACACTTTCCAATGACAGTTAAGCTCACGAGACTGAGTGTTTTTCACTTAATAACATTAATCTCCAAATGCATGTAGCCAAAAAACCTTTTGTTTCTCAGGGCATCAAGTTGTCAGCAGAGGTCAAACCATTTGTTCCAAAGCATGCGGCGGTAACTGTGGCATGGTCAGAACCCTCAGAAGCATGTGTCTTTCCTAGGTACTTAACTACATGCTACCCATTTGTTCAGGAACCATCTTTGGATAAGTATGTATATTTTCTGAATCTTATTTCTTGGGGGATTTTAACCTTCTGGTTTTGGACGTTGAGTGCTCTTACAAAGTCAAGGCTCTAATACATTTTTAGTCCAACTGTAGAAATGCTTCTGCATTATCTTTGTGATTCAGTTTTTTATATTTATGTTCTCTGGGCATATATTAGGAACCTTGCCTTTTTCTCAGGAGGACCATGAGGATTTGGTGGTCTGTAATGATTGGTCTGGTTTTTGCATGTTTTGGAAGGAGCTGAATCCAGTCTTTGGATGAAAGATTGGTTGTGTTGCAGCCATGCTGAGGTAGATATAGTTGTACACAAGGAAAAAGATTCTTCAAGAAGGTTTCTCATCCTGTAAAATATCTAGTATATGGGCCTCTCCTGGATCTCCTCTCCATAATGTGCATATCCGAAAAGGCAGTTTTACTAAAAATGCTACAGTTTTCCAAAAGTTTTAGGGCTCTTCTGTTAGAGCCCAGGAATGGTATTTGTGGTAGACTTATCAAAGTATTTTTTTAACCAGAGCAAACTAGACAAATGCCTACATAGTAGGATAGCAAGTAATTGAGTCTTGTTAGAATCTGATGTTGTTACATAGTTCTCCTATTGCTCCTCAGGACCCTAAGCATTGGATTGATTATACAATTACTGCAAAGTTATTGGTATTTCTTTAAGAATTCAGAGCCTTAACAAACAAAATCATTATAGGCCATCATTTTATCCTAAAGGAAATCTTAGTATTTTAAACCTATTTTCATTTGTACTAGAAATTTAGCATTGAGGCGAGTATGGCCTGTTATGTGCATCAGAGAAAGCCCACAGCATTAGCATTGTATCAATTAGTATTAAAAAAAACCCAACCCAGACAACAGTAGTCTTCTAATGAGTATTTTGCCTTGTTGGAACCAAACATAGTTATATTTGAGTCTCATTTGGTATATTTCTTATTTGTGTGCGAACTGATTAAAAGCATTGTTTTGACTGCATTCTGTCAGAATTGCAACAGGTAGTATGAAGTGTGTTAGCTGAAGTCTCTTGTACTGAAGGGAAAGTTTCTCTGTCATTATCTACACAAAATTCTGAGGTTGGCAGCTTCACGGAGAACAGCTTTAAAAACTGAGTGCAACTTTCTGAAGCTGAGAAATTTGTATTCTCCCTAATCAGATCTGGACTCTATATATTTTCTGGACAAAGTGTAGAAGGAAATTGAAAGTGAATTTTTTGAGCATATGTTTGAAGGAAAGAAGCATTCCCCAGTTATGTTGTGTTTTCGTAAATTTTCACATAATTGTGATGGTTACATGCAGGTCAGTTAATTATTATTTTATAATTCTACACTGCATTTCATACATGTTTTTTACTCCATAAAATACTCCCACTTCGTTATTGTCATTTTAAGACAGGTTTTAATATTTGGTTTTTTGCAGTCAAATATGTAATGCATGTCATGTCCTTACACTGTGCTTTTGATTTGTTTCACAAGAAAAAGCTTACTGAAAATAAGCATGAAGAATCTCAGTAACCTTAAACAGGCATGAGGACTATAACTGCAAGGCAGACTAGCTTTTAAACTTGGAAATGGATAACATGTGTTTTAAGATGCTTGCTTAACTACATGTTTTCCCAAAACAAAATTAATTGTTTTTAGAGAAGTCTGTAGCAGTGAGTAAATACTTAATTGAAATAACATGGAATTATTCTCTTTTGAAATAGAGCTTTCTTGTTAAACAAATTCTTTAGACAAGGAGTATGTTTGTCTAGGCAACAAGTAGGTGCTGAAGACTTTCCCCAGGATGACTTTCATTTCTTTCTCAATGTTCATCACGTAGTGTTCTGGGAGATCCTGCCTTCCGTGAATACTCCAGCAGCTCTTACTCACCTGATGTTGTTGCAAATGTGTATCCAGTAGCTGGCTCACAGTATCAGTCTAACAACTCAACACACTATAATGGTTCAGGAATAGTCAGTGAAGCTACTGAGCAAACATATCCAGTCAGACAAGAAAGTAGGAGTCTTTCAAAGGTGAGCAAATTTGTATTTTTAAAAAAATTAATATTAATTCTTACTTTAAATCAATATTTATAAATGTTTGGTTCATACTTTTAAAGTGAATCATCTCTCTTTCTTCTTGTAGTGATCATGAATGGCATTTAAAGAGGATAGTAGTGGAGTCTGCCCAGCTTCAGAATACCAAAAAGTTCATGGAATTAGTTCAGATTGATACAATTTTTCAAGCATCTTTTTTGGAACATGAGAGGAAATCATTATTTTTTTTTCTCAGAAAGAAGCATCTAAAGTGAGAGGGGGAGGCTGTGTGGGGAAAGACATTCATTTGTGAGCTGTGCTTTCTTTTTTCACTCTTTGGACTTGGGGGAGGAGAGAAGGGCTTTTTTTTTTTAAGCCCAGTGGCAGCTTCCATTAACCTGACTTAGGCCTGGTGTCTGTAATCATCTCTTTGATTGATAAGTGGTAAAACCACTTATCTGTTGTTGAAGGATTTTCAAGACTTGCTACAGACTGAAGACAGTCCACAGGAAAGGAGGAACTTGGGCTGCTGGGGAGAGGGAAGAAAGGTTCATGTTAGAAATATACTCTTTTCAGTCAGTAGAACCGATATTCAGTAAACGTCTTCAGTCATTTTTGTGTGTGTCTGTTTGGGGATAAATTTCCTGAAACTTGCAAAATATTTTCAGGCAAAATATACACAAACCTCTCAAAATATAAAAGGTAAAAACCCTAATGTATTATAAACTCATTTTCCTCTGGGGTTAGATGGTGTGTTTCTTAGATTTGTAGCAGTTTCATCTGTTGTATTCTGCAGTCACATCCTTCTGGTGGACCTTACTCCCTAGGCAGAGACCTGGTGATTTCACTGTGGGCAAGCCTATGTAGAGGAGTTATAAGACTAGGCATTACTAGACATAAGATACAAAGTTTAGACATCTAAAATTATTTGTTTTCTTACTAAGAGGAAGATTAAGTATTGAAGCTGTCTGGGGAGAGGATGAGCTCAGCATTATAAGTGATGTAATACAAAGAAACTTAGTTAAGCTTCTGGGAGGAGTTCTGTGATCTTTGTAGGGACCTTATACTATTTTATAGTGTTATTGTCATTTTTCCCCATCATATTTTTTTGTGAACTTCAGAGAAGTGGTTGATCTTGCAGCTTTACAGTAATTTGGTCATGTGTCCTAACGCTTTAACAATTTGCCTTTGGAGATCAAGAAATGCTTTGTCCTCCCACCTAAGAAAATAATTTTGCTGTCAAATATACTTTGAGTTTAGTTCAGTGTCCTGCAATCAGAGGTAATTTGTTTAGGCTGGTATAGTAGAGTTTGCATAGATGCAAACCTTGTGCTTGTTCCTTGCTTTCTGGCTCCTAAGCCCAGCTCTGCCAAACTGTTTCATGGAAGAATTTTAAGATTTTCATGACTGTGCAGTATAGGTGAGTGTGTATCCTTTACAGGGATCATGCAGGTGTGTCTAACTACTTTACTCCAAGTTTTTTGGATGTTGTGACACCAGTCTTTCACAGTTTGCCCATGATAGGTAATTTAGTCAGAAGATTGCATGTTTTTAAGATTTTAGCACTGTTCTAGAAGAAATTTTGTTTTGGAGAGTCAGACTAGATGATTTAATTCCAAATAATTTTAAACTATTGGAAATGCTCTGATTAATGAGATTGCAAAAATGCTGTTGTCTAGAAGCATATGTATATATCCATCTTACTTGGGCTATCATATAGGCTAAAAATGGCACAGGGAATAAGGTAGATGAAATTAAAAGGCATATCTCTAAATGGCTATTCCTATTTTTATTGGCTGCTTGTGGATATGCTTCACTAGCTGTTTGTTTTGGATTAACTTGATGGTCAAACTCTAGAAACTTCGGAGATGGTTTACTGTAACTCCTGGAAAACTTGCTAGCTTTACAAAGTTTATCTAAAACATACTAAATATGTCACAAATATTTGCTGCAGGGGAGATCAAAAGAAGGTGAAAAAAAACTGGACAAGAAAAGGCATGATGGAGGTGAAGCTTCTGTTAGAATTGTGAGCAGGACTTCATTCCAGACTTCTACATGCATGAGAGATTCCGTGAAGCCAGGTACAAATGTTGTTTGGTTATAAGTACATGGAATAGATGTGAAATGGGTGTCTTTGCAATGTACTGCAGTTTGTGCCTATTTCTAAATCTAAAATAGTTAAGGAAAAAGGTATTTCTTCTGTGTGACTCTCTTGAGAAGGAATGGTGACCTGTCTTTTCCTGATGGAATAAATCACATAAAGGAATACAGAAAATTTCTAAAAGGAACATGAGTTTATATTTGCTTGTTCAGTCAGTCGTGTTTGCATGCTGATTATAATGGCTAGTTTTTTTATTTAATATGAGCTATGCATAGCAACAGTCCTCACAATGATTGCTGTAGTTATCTTAACTAGTGTACTATAAAGTGTACCTAGAAATGAGCACAAACAAGTTTAATTACTTAGATTTTACATGCTTTATTTAGATGGGTTCAATAAAACTACAAACAAGAAGTCAACTGAAACTCCAAAAGCAGAATCTCGTCCTGTACCCACATTTGAAGCTAGCGTTCTGGATTTCCACAAGTCACAGAGTCTGGGAAACAGTGAGGTACTGAACGTACACCAGAAAAGTACACAAGTAAGTTTGGTGGACAATAACACTATGTCTTTATTCAATCTCACATGTGTCTCTTCTGCTTAACATCAAGAATAAAACCCATGTTGGAGAACTTGTAAAAACAAAACTTGTCAAAAGTACAGGCATTATTAATGGAAGTATTTTGCATTCAGCATGGCAATTTAGGACCTATTTAGGTTCAGAGCTAGAGGTTTTAGGGCTGCTCTTCTAGGTGGTGGTATCAGTGCTTGCTGTATCCTACTCTTCCTTACTGTTCTTTCTTTGTCTATGCTGCCCATAGATAGAGGAAAGCCAGATACCACCAGAATGTAAATTTGTGCTGGTATGGTCTAGATTGGTCCTGTAGGAACCAGATATGTTCCTGTACTTAGCAGCTTACAATTTTCTCTTTCACCTGGAAATAATAAATAAGCAGTCAGTTAGTTTCAACACATTGGGGAAAAAAGAAAAAAAAAAGTCTACATTGTTGTACTGGATTGCTTTCTGCCAAAGGTTAAAAATAAACCAAATTCCAGGAGGAGAAAAAATTCAAAATTCAAAAATTGTTGAACGTTACTCTTTATTGTTTTGGTTCCCTGTTTGTTAGTAAATAAAGTACTTAAGTATTCAGTAGTATATCACATATATTGAATCAAAGTTTTCAGAAATGATTAATGATTAATAATTCTGAAGGATCCAAAAAGAGTAATATTTCTGATACTTCTGAGTGGAAAACTGTCTGTAACGAAAAAAGATCTTTCTGCTAATCCTAGAGTGTCATTTTTCATTGAGTTTGATGATAGAATTTGTTCTAAGCATATATGACACATCAAAGTATTTTCCTGTTTGTTGTTAGATTATTGTTTTGATGCTTTTGTAAAATATAAGAAGGTATAATCTTGCTTGTACAGCAGTGAAGAGATACCTGCTCAACTTTTGTAATACCATAGGGCTGAAATGATGGTTCCACTAAGACAAGAAACAAAAAGGCTGAAAAGGTCCCTATGCCCTTATCTGTAGATGGATTGGGGATTTTTAGTTTATGGTAGTTTATTGTGTTTAGCTGTGTTTACGTCACTGATTTTAATCCTTTTATTATACCTGACCATCTATTTTGCAGGAAGATACTTCAGCAAAAATCAGTGTTTCACCAAAAGCTTCAGATGAAGCAGGAGCCAGCTTAATTCCCTCTTCACTTGATGGTAGGGGTAAGTTCTCCAAGCAAAAATTATTTGCCTGTGTTTTTAACTGCTTGTATCTCAGCCGTTTGGAAAATGAAAGTGTTCTGAGGAGCTGTTGATGTGTAAAGTAAAAAAAGAATTTAGGAGCAAGCATATTATAAAAGAAAAAAAAAAAAAATGCTATATCAATTTCTTTCAAATAAAATGACCACTTATTGCTCATTCTTCCTCACATATTTCATCAGCTGGGATTTTAGAATTGAAGAATTATTTAGTTTGGAAGAGGTCATAACCCTAACACTGCCAAATCCACCACCAAACCATGTCCTTAAGTGCCAAGTCTCTACATGTTTTTAAATATTTCCAGGAACAGTGAATCAACTACTTCTTTTGGTGAAGAAATTTTTCCTAATGTCCAATCTAAAACTGCCTTGGTACAGCTGGCGGCCGTTTCCCCTTATCCTTGTCTCTTGTTACCTGAGAGAAGAGGCCGACCCCCACCTGGCTACACCCTACTTGCAGGCAGTTCTGGAGAGTGATAAAGTCTCCCCTTTGCCTCCTTTTCTCCAGGATAAACACCCCCAGTTCCCTCAGCTGCTCCTCACAGGCCTTGTGCTCCACACCCTTCATCAGCTCCATTGCCCTTCTCTGAATATGCTCCAGCACCATAATGTCCTTTTTGTAGTGAGGGGACCAGAACTGGATGCAGGATTTGAGGTGTGGCCTCACCAGTGCCACACACAGGGGGGAAATCACTGCCCTGATCCTGCTGGTCACACTGTTGCTCATGCAGGCCAGGATGACATCAGCTGTCCCTGGCTCCTGGGTGCACTCTGAGTCATGTTCAGCTGCTGTTTACCAGCATCCCCGGGTTCTTTTCCTCTGGGCAGCTTTCCTGCTGCTCTTCCCAAAGTCTGTAGCACTGCATGAAATAGTTGTGACAATCTGAAGGACGGAACGTATCATTTCAGCTTGCTGAACCTCATGCAATTGCTCTCTGCCCATAAATCCAGATCCCTCTGCAGAGCCTTCCTACCAGATAACACTCCTGCCCAGTTTGGTGTCATCTGTGAACTTGTTGACTTGATCCTGGTCTTTGATAAATTACACAGGACTGGCCCCAATACCAAGTGCAGGGGAAAGTAAAGAAAACTAGCTTCAATATTAAGTCCCATTTTGTTATGTCATTGATGCTCAAAGGAAAATATTTCTGTAGTTGCCTCTCATGTTGTTTCACGTAAGAAAAAGAACATGTGTTGGTTATTGGAAGTCTGTTGAGTCATATGCAGATTTTTTCCAAGAATAAATGATAGATACTTGGTTCATCTTTATACGCAGATTTGTTCTAAATAGCTGGCACTCTAGAGTTTAGTATGTACCTAAAATTTTTCCTGTGTCCTGTTATTTCTGTTAAGAGAAACATGATGCTGAAACACTTCCCTTTTTTTATGTTTGTTCATTTTGTTTGGGAATTTGTGGGGGGGAGAGGGGCTTTGGGCTTTATTTTGTTTACCCATTGTCTGGCTGTGGGGATGAAGAGCTTTTTTTTTGGGTTTTGTGGTTTTTTTTTTGATTGCCACAAGCTCTCACATGGCTAGTTTAATGTGAAAAGAATTCTGTTCATCAGGACCCTGTCTTGGAGGCATCACATACATTAAAATTGAATTGTCTGATTGCATCTCACTGGATTTCTGTGCATGCACAGCCACACACCAGTCTGAACAGTTTGGTCCTTATCTTCCCAGTAACTTCAGTGAGGATTCAGAAAGGACAGGTTCATGTGCTGGAATGCACTGAAGGGCCTTCTAAAGATAAAGTTACTACAGAACTTTTAAAGTCATGTGATAATGAGGGGTTTTGGTTAAATACTATTGTCAATTCCTATCCCTGAGAAAAAAGTAGTGGTTTCTAATGGGTTGACGGTGGCAGGCAATCAGATTCCCACAGAGCTGTTCTCTGGGTCTCCCTTCTCAGCAGGACAGGAGAAGGAAATAAGATAAAAAAGCTTGTCAACCAGAATAAGGACAGGGAGATTTCTTGTTTACCAGGCAAAATAGACTTAACTTGATGAAAATTGACAATTTATTGACAATTAAAATAGCATCATATGGTGAGAAGCAGAAACAAAACTAAAGCAACTTTCCTCCAATCCTCTCTTTTTTCATTGGAAAAATGAAAAATGTGTCACTCAGGGCACTCCCTGCCCTGAGTGACACAGAGAAGCAGGTGCCACTCTGCCACGTCTTTCTGTGTACAGTTACAAGGGCACAGCTGCCTCACCATGGTCGGCACCAAGGGGCGTAGGGGAACCTCTGTTCCGGTGCCTGAGCTCCTCCTTACCTCCCTCTGCACTGATCTAGGTGTTTGCTGGGCTGCTGCATTCATGGTTCTTCTTATCATTCCACCTTCCAACTGCTGCCTGTGTTTTTCATTCTTTCTGAACATAGGCACCATCAGCATGGCTGATGGGCCCAGCTTGGGCTGGTGATGGGTCTGTGTTGGAACTGTCTGGGGTTGGCCATGTCCATATCTTCACAGCAGCTACTGCAAAATCCCCCTGCTAGCAAAATTGACTGTCTAAACCCATTATGCTGTTTTACTGTTCAAAGGAAGTTTTTTTCATTCTTAAGAAAAATCTACATTTGTGTTCTGTATTTGCTTCATGTTAGGAATATTTACAAAATTAATTATATCTTTCAAAATACCTTTCAAAACACTGATATAACTCAGTGGTAGTGAGTGACATTCTTGTACACTGAGACACTGGGAAGTATTTAATCTGCTAAGTTTGCCTATAACACTGGGAAGTTCTCAGAATGTAAAAAATACTGATGTGGCCTTGTGCATGAAAACTGCATGACTTCTAGAAGGAATATTAAAGGAATTTTGTATATAATCGTAGCAGAATTTTCAGTATTTTGAAGATGAGCATGGGAATATGGAATTAGTATGATACAGTATGGATTTCCAAATATCAGGTAATTGTGTTTTTATATATAATGTTATATTGTGTTTATGTATATAGTGTTGCACAGTATATAGAATAGTTAAAATTCAGGAAAGCTTGCTGGAGAAATAAAATGGTGTGTTTTATTTCAGTCCTTCCTCAGAAAGAATATGGCTCTGCTTTATTTGCTAGGCCTTGACTAATCAATTACGGATCCTTTTGAGTATTTGAGGACTGTTTTTGAGTCATCTTTGTGTTTACCTTTTTCTCAATGTAATTTCCTGAAGCACCAGCAGATGGCTCTGCACAGCCGCATGTGTCTTGGGCCGTGGTACTATCGCAGCCCCCAAAGAAAACTGTTCCATCACCAGCATCTGAAGGTCTTTCCAGAGGCAGAGGGAAGCAGGATAGTGAACCAAAGGTACTTGAGAATTCTCTGCTCTCAATTAATACCTGTCACTGTGTTTGTGTCTCTTTATAGCCTTTTTTCCCCTGGGCTTTGTACAGTATCCACTTTTTTAAAGAGATTGTATGAAGTCAGCTTGTTCTTACTTAGAATTTTTCATGTCATGGAAAAGAATTATAGGATATCAAAAAGGCAGTGCTAGTCCAGGAATAAGAACTTTCAACTTTGAGGCTGGATTTTTTTTCAAATTCCTGGCCCTCAGAATGAGACATGAAGCAGTGAACTCTTGCGTTATTTGGCTTAATATTTCCTAATTAAATCCCAGTAGTCCCAGTACATTCTGATAACAATGCAGTATGTTAGAACTGAAGAATTCTTGCTGTAGCTATGAATTTCAAAGAGATACTGAATTTTCCTTGTCTGCTTAATGTCCCAGTCTGGATTAAGATATCCTTTAGTAGTGTAAGGCTAGTCACTTGCATGTATTTTGCATAAGAAGATTAGTTTTTAAAGGTCATGCCTCATGGTCTTTCGCAGCAGTCAGAAACAAAAAATACTGCGAGTGAAACTGAGCCTGAAGAAGGGTCAGAAAAGAGGAAAAAAAAGAAGAAAAAGAAGAAAAAACTAAAGTTACCTACTGATGTAGAAAGACCTCAGAGTGAATCTAACATAATACAGGAACCACCGAAGATTGAGGTAAAATGAAGACGTTTTTGTTGCTATTCTTTGAAGTGTTATGAGTGTACTAGAAGACTGAATATTAGCACAGCTTTGTACAAATTTAAGTTCAATAATCCTAATTGTAGAGGATGTTAGTACAGGTTTTTTTTTAATTGAGATGTTTGTCAGAGGTTACTGGTAGGAAACCTGTAGTTTTTAAATTATCCTGTTTGGTGAGCACAGTTTCCTAAATTAGAAATATTCTGTAGCAGCTGTTGCTTGGGGTATGGGGAATATACTGGGTGCTACAGTGTGCCACAGTTTTAAAGATTGTGGTATAGTATTACAGTTCTAGTTGTCTCACAGATAGAAGCAATTTCTGTGTAACACAGTTGACAGTGCTTACATTTCTGATTTTTAATTTCAGTTTCCTTCCAAATTCATGTAACTATAATTGGCATATTAGTATTTCGAGACTTCTGTGTGTCAGTATTGCAAAGGCATGAGCCTTTTCCACAATAGAGGAGTGTTGTCTGTTATGTGGTTGAACAGTGCTTCATTGAAGGCCTAATATGGTACTTAGCATGTGCATGTGTTGATTTACATGTTTGATCTAGTGTACAGAATACTCAGTCTCTGAAATGACAGCATAAAGAAGCCTTTCTGGCTGGTTTCTGTTCTGTACATTTTAATGTGGAACATGTGAAGCAGAACTGTGTTTACATGGTTTCATTGTGTGGTTCCTTGTCCAGTAATGGCACAAGAAATGAGTATTAACAGACTTCTTTGTTAGAGAATTATGGGTAAAATCAAAGATCTGCTATGCTACCATAAATGGTGTATGCTATGAATAGACGTTGTCTAAACTACAAAACATTGTATACTAAAAGAGAGTGGCAGAAGTCATGGAAAATAGCAGAATGGTAATGGGACCATTGAAGTAAAAATTTGAAAAAAATTCCATAGAAGCATGGAACAAGGCATACACATTGCACTGAAATCTGTAATGTGGATGCAGCATCCATTGTGGCAGTGGGGGAGAGCTTTCTGACCCTCCTGGTTTGCTGGGAATGCTTGTGTCCTCATCAGTTTGAAAAATGGGTGAGGTGCTTGTGTGGTGCTCTTGAAATAATAAACTGTGAAGAGATGACACACATGGAACTTCTGGGCACCCAGGAGTTTTAAGAAGGTTCTGTTTAAGTGCAGCAGCTCAACAGAACAATACATTGGGTGACCCTCTTACACAGGTTAGTCATTTATATATACTGCTAATAAGCATAAATGGATACATCTGGAGACAACCAATCCTGTCTTTTCATACACATTGGTATGTCCTGTGTCCTCAGTGTCTTACTTGAGTTGAATATTGAAGCTGCTATTCACAGACATGTAAACAGAGCTGTGAAATACTAGGAAAATAACAAGGAAAATGGATTATGACAATTCAGGGCACATCTGATCTAAATATAGTGTGGATTTTGTTTTCCCACATTCCTCCCATTCCTTAAAAAATAAACATATTTGAACTAAAAAAGATAGACAGAAGGCTCCAGAAATAATCAAAGGTATGAAGCAATTTCTGTGGGAGGTAAGACTGAACAAAACTAGGACTTCTTAGTATGTAAAAGAGATGGCTGAATAGGAATATAGCAGTGGCAAGAAAATAAAAAGGAAATCAATTGACCTTTCTCCTAATGTTTGATGTTCTTACAGATGGTAACAACAAATACAGGGAAGTGTAACCTCACACTGAGTGCTGCATTTTAATTATTCAGTTTACTTCAGCATGTTGCAAATGTCAGAAATTGCATTGCAGGAGCAACTGGACAGACTTAAATCTTCTAAACTGAAAAGAGTGTATTTGTGAAATATTTTTTCACTTCCTTGCAGTTGCTTTTTTGGCTTACTTCCAAGCTTCTTTAAAATTTTCATTGGTTGAAGTGTGTCAGTCCCTGTGCTAGAGCTTCCTAGCTTGGCATGTTTAAATAAAGCTTTTCAGGCTGGAAAAAATCTTGGTGTGTTCAGTGCTACTGTACCACAATTAAAAAGGCCTCTCAGAAAGTGGGAGGAGAAGCAAAAACCTAGCTGGTGGATTGGGATCATTAGGATGGCGGCAGTAGGTATAGGGTGACAGGTACAGGGTAAACTTCAGCCTGCCTGCACTTGATTAATTAAGATTCTGCAATGGATCCTCTGCTAGTAAAACTTACTCCTGTGTGTAAGCCATAATAATTCTGAGTAATTGCTGTGTTTACTTCTGTACTCTAGTAAATACTGCCTGTTTTGTTCTTTACCACTCACATGTTTAAGGCAGAATTGCACATCTGGAGACTGTACTGAAAGAAGAGGGAAGTTGTTTGCAAGGCTTTTAAATAATTTTAAAAACACTCCTTTAGGAACCTCTAATGATTTTTATCAGCTGACAACCATAATAAGCTGCTTTTGGAAGCACTTTTGTTACAAGCTGTTTTAGCCCTGAATTAGCTGCTGCATAGAAGATTTAACCATTGTTATACTTGTCATAGCTGGTGGCACACCCTTGGCTTCTGAATTTTTGTACAGTGAAACATATTATGATGAATGTTTGATAAGCAGGGAGAAAATGTTTGGAGTGTAGGAAAAGGGAGTTTTGAAAATATGGACTTGATTGTTCTTGTGAAATCATTGTCTGGTTTATTTGTTTAGGATGTTGAGGAGTTTCCTCATCTGGCAGCTGCCTCAGATAGGAGAAACAGGATAGGACCTCAGAAACCCTCCTTCACTTCTGCAGTCAGAAAGCAGTCTGAAGTAAGTAGCCTTGTGATATTATGTGATCAACATGTCAGTTATGAACCCAAGTTGTTTGGGGTGTTTTTTACATGAGTGAGATAAATCTCAGGAATTAATTTAGAAATGCATTCAATATGTGAATGAATCCTATGCATAAATCACAAGGATTAAAAACGTGATTGTTCTGTGAAAGCAAGTAAAGTAAATAATAAGGGTAAAATTCCAGTTTTCAGTTGCTTTGACATTAGTTTTGGTACTGAAAATTTTGGTCCTTCGCTTTACTTCCCAGTGAATTTTAGTGGTTTAAAAACAATCCCAAAACACAAGAGAAGAAAACCATTGTTTACTTTGTTTGAGGGAATAAATAGCTTTGACAGAGAGGGGTGAGTAGCAAAAGGCACGGCAATTGCTTAATAAAGATTGATTACAAAAAAGGTGCTGTACACACATGCAGCTGAGATAAAAGCAACCCCTTAGCTTTGTAGATGTAAGTGGGATTAGGCCATTCATATGCTTGTAACAAATATTTGAAAATCAAGCTGCCTTGCTAGTTTTTTCTTCTAAATCTGAAAGAATCCCACATGAATGTAAGTAATGTGGCAGTCAGTAAATGGTCACCCTTCTAGAAGGCCATGTATGGTCTTCCCAGAGCCTTCTCTTTTCTAGGCTGAACAACCTCCTCAACTCTCTCCACCTTTTATCATAAGAGAGGTGTTCCAGCTCTCTGACCATTTCTGTGACCCTCCTCTGGACCTGCTGTAGCATGTCCATGTCTTCCTTGTGCTGGGAAATACCAAAACTGGATGCAGTACTCCAGATAGAGGCACACAAGAGCAGAGTAGTTGGAGAGGATCACTCCTCTCAATTCATGGGCCACACTTCTTTATACACAGTCCAGGGTATGTTTGGCTTTCTGGGCTGGGAGTGCCCATGGCTGGGTCATGTTCTCTCACCCACCAGCACCCCCAAGTTGTTTTCCCCAGAGCTGCTCTCCATCTGTTCATCCCCCAGCCTGTGTTGGTACTGGGGGTTGCCCCATTCAAGGTGCAGTACTTGAACTTGGCCTCGCTGAACTTCCTGAGTTTCACACAGTCACACCCTCAAGTCTGTCGAGAAGGCCATCCATCATTTTGGATGGCATTCCCTTCCCTGAAGTGTACTGCTCAGCTTGGTGTCATTCACAGACATGCTGAAGGTACACTTGGTTTGAATTTAGTATCATCTTCACCATTTTCTGTGTGTCTCGTTTTAAAATATTTTTTTCTTCCTCCCTCTCACTTTTTGTCTTTACATTTCCAAGATCCATCTCTCTGAAGAGCCTTGTGATAGTCGGTCTCCCTCTCTGGATGAAATTCCCAAGGTGGATGGACTGTCAGGGAAACAAGCTTCATCTTCTGTATTGGAAAGAAAGAAAACTCAGGTAAGTGAACTCATGTTTGAAGAGAAGTTCACAACTCAAATGGATGAAAGAAATGAGCCTGTTTAAATATAAGACTTGAGTCCATGCTCATCTGGGATTCTGCATTCATACTTTGAGAGAAGTGACATGGTCCTCTTGATTAGAAGCAATCAGTGGTAGTAACTGCCGGCCTCCAGAGTTTGATACAGTGTTCAGGGAAAAATGCAAAGTTTTCATTAATATCTGTGGGTTTCAGATATCAGGAATTTTTTTTTTCATCTGTTTTACTTGATCATGGCATAAATCCAGTCCAAACTGATTGTCATAAGGAGCTGGGAACCTCCTAAAAGTGGTTCTGATGGAAGAGGGAGACAAGGAGATGCCCTTATCTAGGAGCAAGGAGGAGGAAGAATGCAGAGCAACAAGTGAGGTTAGGAAGTAGTTTTGTGTTGGTGTGTAGGTTCTGGCACAGCTCTGATGCAAGGTGAGATCGCAGCTGAAGACAGAGGGTGTCATGTTCTGTAACCCTGTTGTAACAGAAATTAAAATTATTTGGTAAGACCAGATCAGACTTCTAAAAGTGCCAAATCTGGCAGTCATTTCCTTTGCATGTTTTGCTGTGGTAGTTTGTTTGTTCATAGTCTTTACCACACTATTCATTTGTAATCTTTTTATTTTCTGCATTAAATATGGCTCATGGCTTTTTCCTTCTCTTCAAAGCACAGAGCAAGATGAGTGCTTATGAGAAGGTGGTGCAGAAATGATAACCTCTATTTATCAGAGACATTGGAGATAATGATTTATGTGTGTTGCAATCACATACCCTGGAAGAATCACGGTAGTTTTTTTATATCTTTAAGGAAACTTTAAATTTTCTTCTTTTAAATGAGCCTTTTATCTCTTTCAAAGATAGATGACAGTTTGACCAAAGTGGGACCCTGACATAAAAGCCTTCCTGTATTGAAGACTTTGTACTTTTATGCTTTGTTGCAGTAGCATTTTCAAAAGTTGCCTGAACTGTTTCTGTTTTTTTTTATATTTTTGACGTTAAAGTTGATGTTTATTTGAAGATCATTCAGTAAACATTAAAGATCAGAAGTATTGTGGATAAAGATGTTAAAAGGAGTGTATTACACCATAAAAAATAATGGCCTTTGTATTCTGAAGTGGAGACCCTTACTAACTGGTGCTGAACTTGTTCAGGAATCA
Source organism: Parus major (assembly GCF_001522545.3). Classification (NCBI taxonomy): domain Eukaryota; kingdom Metazoa; phylum Chordata; class Aves; order Passeriformes; family Paridae; genus Parus; species Parus major. Next base: position 40,474,727 of record NC_031799.1, read on the forward strand.
TCCAGGAGCAGTGGTAAGAAGAGTCAAATTCCAGTGCAGTTGGATTTGGGTGGCATGCTTGCAGTCTTGGAGCAGAAGCAGCAAACAGAAAAGTCAAAACAGTCTCCTAAACCTGTGGTATTTTCAGGTATTGGTTACTATGAAATTTCCTTTCTTTTACCTTAAGCTGTTTTTAAGTATTCAGGCATTAAATGTAGTCTGATTTCTGATCTGTGATGATCTCTGTGCAGGCAAGAGCACAATTCACCAGATACAAGAGAAAATGAAGGTTCTTTAAAAAGAAATTTAAAAAGCACGGCAGTCTGAATTGTTTGACAGAAGACTTATGGAAAGAGATACCTTAAGGACACTGATTTGTGAAAGAGTGCCTTGTATAAATCTCAGGCATGACTGAAAAACAGCTTTGACAGAAATACCAGTGTTTGGAGATTTTTGCTCTCCGTTGAGTATATGTGTTAATGTTCTGATCTGAAAGGACAGGAAGGGGCTACACAGTAACAAAGGCTTTCTTAATTGCCTCTGATGCTAGAAATCATGGAGCTGGGGCTTGATTGAAAACTTTTCAAGCACAGAGATTATATGAGAGTGAGGCAGCTCAAGCTAAAGGATGAGTTCTGACATACCTCTTAATTGAAATAATTTATGTTAACAAAATGCTAGGTTTTGTTCATGGAGAGGATCTTTCAGTCCTTTCTAGTTTATAACCAGGAAGCAGAAAAAAATAGCTCATTGCCTCTCTCATTATAGGTCAAAATTTAATCTTGATTATGCTGTTGTAGTATATTTTGCAAAAGTAACCACAATATTTGCTAGCATTGAATTATGGTAAAATTTCTCTTATTTCAGCAGAGATTTTTTAGAAATTATTTCAGAAAGAGATGTAATCACAACAGATTTAATCTCGCAATACTTAATGTGATACCTGAGATTTTAAATACGAAGTTCAAGATGCTAAGCATTGATGAGATTTTCCTTCACTAAGCTGAGAGAACTTACAAGATGCTTTTTTAAAATACTTCTTTTTTTTCAGTTAATCTCCTTTTATTTTCATTTGGGTCAATCAGACTTAATGCTGCAGAGGTGCTAATAAGCAGTTTTGTTTCTATAAAATTATACAGTGCATAGATTGATGAGTAGATGGTGGGCCACAAAGGTATGGGTCAAAATACTTGTTTTCAAATAATAAGTTTCCTGTGCCTGAATCTGCTGCAGAAGAGAAATTGCTGTGTCATGTTAGTATCCTGGGAGCCATAAGGCAGATGCTACCTTAGCTTTGTACTTCTTTAATATTCAGTACACCATTGATTTGGTGTGTACCAAAGTACAACCTCAGTTTGTGAAGTGGGATCGTGCTGGCCTCTGTTACCAAGAGGACAGTGAACAAGATTGGAAAGGAGTGTGACCACAGACAGTTGTTTTTATTCCACTTACTACTTTGCATGGTAGATAATATTGGTAAAGTCATCAAGCTTAGGAACATGAAAACTGTGAACTTGAAATGGTGATATACACATGAAGGAAATATGTATCTTCAGGGTTATTAAATGCTTATTTTTTGCTGCAAATCCAGCTTCAGTTTTTGTAGCCACCTGTGCTGCACATTCTTGGTAATGTTCTCAGTTTGCCTTTGATATGCAGAGCCAAAGAGTAAACATAGAGTGTAGCAGTTTCATGATGTAAACTGTTTACAGTAAGAGTACTGCATGTCATGTGGGAGGATCTGCATATAAATACTGTGGAAGCATTAAATGAAGATGGCTTAAGATAACCTGCCAGAATACTTGCCTGTATTCAGGGGAGAGAGGTTGCCTGAGTCACAGAGGGAGGTGTCAAGCTGGTTCCACTGATACTTACTTAGTCATCATCTCCATTGACTTGCTAATGTGAACTGCTTTATATTGCAGGAAACTGAAGTTTGACAAAGTGTTCTACAGAATACAGCAGTTCCTACTGATAGTGAGAGAGCGTAGTTTGGTTGGTATGAGGTCATAGTGTGGAAGACCCAGGTTTAGTCATTTGTCCAGTCATTTAAAGCTTCTGTGCTCTGAGCCCTCTGAAAAGTGCAAATAAAGTGGACATCTTCAGCAATCTTTGCAGGTTAAGCAAAAGAGACTTTGCTGTAGCTTTGCATTACTCATGACCCATTTGCAAGTGAATTTCACACAGCTTCATTAAGGTGTAACAAAAAGTAGGCATAAGTGCTTAAGTTTATTTACAGAAAGTAAATCTAAAATCTGTAATACTGCTACTCAGTATTTATCTTAACGCAGTACGGAATCTGTGGAGGAGGAAATGCCACCACCATGAAACCTAAAAATTCCTGAAGCCATTCATTCGATGAACCAGCATAGCATGGTTTTGAAGGTAGCTTGGACTGCAGTGTTTGGTCAAGTTCTGCTTTTGAGGCAGAGATTGTGATTCCAGGGATAGTAGCAATTCCCAGTAAGGTTCCAGGTAATAGAAGTAGAGGACACAGCAGGTTTTTGTGAGGAGTAAATCTTTTAAAAATAACATTTTTCAGTGATACACATTTGTCTAAATATTCTTAAAAGCAACATAACACAATTCTAGTATGTGTATACCAGTTTTGAAATTGGATTCTAGTTCAGGTATTCATTTTAGTCATCTGATGCAGTTTTCTGCTTAAATCTCAGTTGGTGGTGCCATACCATTGTTGTCTAAAGACCCTGCTACAGCCACAAGAAGTCACCGTTTAAACCAAGGAAAGATGCCTCATAATCCCTTGGATTCCAGTGCTCCTTTGGTAAAGAAAGGGAAACAGAGAGAAGTACCTAAACCAAAGAGACCAACACCTCTTAAAAAGGTCCTTGTTTTTTTTATTTTAAATAGTAAAAGTATAGGGTAATATATTACTCTGGGAGTCCGTTAAGCCCTCTCATCTGCATCCCAGTGTCCACTTGTCTGAAATCAGTTTTAGCTTTTCTTGGTTTCAGAGGGGAGGGGTAGAAGAGGGTAATCTTGCTAAATGGTATACAAATTCCCAAAAAATACACTTTCTCTGTTGAATCAGTTGATAGCTGATTAAGTGCCACTGTGGAAGTGTCCACATGTAATTGGTACACAGGGTACCAGTATGCATGCAAAGAAACATTACTAGGTTTGGGAAAGATGACCTTATTTGCAGGTCTGGGGAGAATGGATCAAATGGAGGTCATAGTTAATGTTTTTCTGCTCTTACAAGCTGGAGCTCCAGCTAATTCTTTAGCAACAAGTGTTAGGTCCAGCTGGTGATTTCTGTTGTATCTTCGTTACATCTTCTATACAGAGGATTTTTTTAACTTTAGTTCTGCCCTTGTAGTTTATCTCTACTTAATATTTTCTCCACCCATACACTCACTGGTAATCATGGTGAAAGTTCTTTTCTATGAAAATTGAGAAATTATCCTTCCTTCTTTTAATGTGCAAATAAAAAGTTGTAAACTTCAGATGCTAGTGCTGAACCTCTTTATAAATGTTTTTTGTGTAAATATGTAGCAAGAGTAATGCTTTGTTATCCGCATGACATCAAATTGGTTTGGTTTTGATATATATTTTTAGATAATTTTGAAAGAAAGAGAACAAAGAAAACAGCAGCACCTGTTAGAACAAAAAGCAGAACCAAAAGATGAAGATAACATTTGTCAGACAGCAGGAAATGCTACTGAAAATGCAGCAGTTCTACAGGACAGTCAAGCAGGTATCTTTTGGGAGAACCTGTAATACAGTATGTAGCTGGAAATTCGAACACATTTAGTTCTTTAGAAAATAAGTACAAAATAGTGCCAAGTGATAGCTGCAACCTTAGAGTTGTCTGAGATTCACCTCAGGCTTATCTTGACTGTAAAGCAGGCCAAAGCTGAAAGTCAGTAACAGGGATTCTGATTACTGTTCCAAACTTTTATGCCTGTTTGTTTTATGATATGTTGTGAGGAGAGTTCCCACCTACCTCTGGCAATTAATGAAATTTGAAATGAGAAAAAAAAACCTGTGAGATTAAAAAAAAAAAAAAGTTAGATGTATTTCCCTATTACTACAGACTGTTCTAATACTAAAGTAGTGACTCTTCCATACATGCTTGACAGATTAATGTCTTCACAATGCTTTTTGGGCTGTCTTTTCATTGAAATATCTTGGTTTACATGATAGTTGTTCCGGTAACACAAGTTGCTGAAGTGTTTCCAGAGCACACGGGGATCAAGGAGTCTAAAGAAGGTCCTGTGACTTCAAAGCAGCTAACTGCCACTCTTCCAAAAATACACAGCAGGAATTTTAGAGAGTAAGTATTGATTTTATTGATGGCTCATTTTGCACAGTACCACCAATATGGCATTTTTCAAACAAGGTAATTCAGTTGCATTCTCTGCAAAAGTAACTGTAGTTTAGACTGAAGGCACTAAATTTTTTTCTTTCAGTCTTTCTGTAAGCTGACACACAAAGAAATTATAAACTTAGTGTGTTTTGTGATTCTCGCTTGAAAATGCATGTTCCTTGAAGGGAAAAAAACCAAAATTCACTAGAGGCTAAAGGAAGAAAAGAAGCTGCTGTTAAGGTATAAGTACTTTAAATGATGGGCTAACAGCTTAAATAAGATGTGTGCTACTTTATTTCTTAAAAAATATTTTTAGTTGTAGTTTGGTTTTATATTGCCAGACCAAATAGCAAAAATATAGAGAAACCAGATGACATTTTCATATTGTGGCCAGGCAAAGAAATAAAGGTAATACTTTTGAGCTATTGTGTGCAAACAGTTTCAGCTAAATGTTTAAGATGATGTGTGTACACGTTTCTTTATAAAAAAGAAATAGCCATTACTACATTTGAAGAAGTCCAGTAATGAGAGGTTAAAACAGTTTCCTGGGGAAAGCAGTGTTTTAACTTCTAGTTCTCCTCCCATAAAACAAATCCACAGCTGGTGGTTTTTTTTGCAGTTCATGTCATAGTAATGGTTAATAGTGATACAACCATACTTTCTGTGTTAACTCTTAATTTAACTTCTAATTGCAATAAAAATTGCTTAATTTGTGTCTATGCAACAGTGTTTTACTGACAGCACACTTTGGGTTGAATACATGAAGGATGACTCAGTTTACAGGATGTAGAGCATTCAGCAAGGCTTAGATTATTTTCTTTAGGTTTTTTAGTGTTCCAGTAGATCTGTTGTCAAGACTTAGTGAAAGCAATAGGAAATAGTAAGTAAAAATGCTTGTAACCTAAATAAATTTTGGAAATAATTGTATCTCTAAGATTCAGGATAGATGTTGTGATCTTTTCTCATGAAGTGAATTTGCCACTAGGAAATCCTTCTGTTGACAATGCAGATGATACATCTTTAGTTTTTCTCTTTGATACCTTTCTTCACTGGAAAATTCTTTGTGTAAAAGTGGGGTGGGGTGAAATAATTTTAAATTCTGATCTTCCCTAGCCTGTACTAGAAGAATGAATTACATTGTTTTGTATCCTTTCCTTATGAACAACACAAAGCCATAGTCAGAATAAGTGGAAAAGGATACAGATGAATGTAGGGAAGAGGAATGTAATCCAGTTTTCCATGTTTATTACACATAGCCTTGAACTTACAGAAATAAGTTAGAATTTTGTACTGTTGCTGTACTTTGATTTATATACGTCAAAGTAAATGCCCTCAAAAATGCTTCAGAAGAAAAAGATAATGCACATACCTATTTCTTGGGCTAAAATGTATATTTATAGATATAGATATATAGATTTATTGTACATGTATCTGTTTTTGATATCATTTGATTAGAAAGCCAGGTAACACAAGGAAAGAAACTTCTTCCTCTTAAGTTCCCAGACACTGAAAAGAAATCCTAAGTAAATTTTTGTTTCATGTATATAACAAAGTGTGTTTGGAGTGGAAACAGAAAAAAATACAAAGACATAGAATAGAATTTAAAATGTATATTTAATGTATTACATATTTAAATGTTACGTATTTGTAATTTTAATGAGTCTAACTATTTGATTGCTCCTTTCTTCCAGTTACTGCAGCCAGGTACTTAGTAAAGAAGTTGACAGTTGTGTGACAGATCTCTTAAAAGAATTGGTTCGTTTCCAAGATCGCTTGTATCAGAAAGACCCAGTAAAAGCCAAGATAAAACGCAGGCTTGTTATGGGTCTTAGAGAAGTTCTGAAACATCTGAAGCTGAAGAAACTGAAGTGTGTCATCATCTCTCCTAACTGTGAAAAGATTCAGTCAAAGGGTAAATAAGTTCTTAACGGGAAAAAAAAAGTTTGTTTAATAAAAGAAATACAAAAGAGAAGGTTCAGTATATTGACAGCAATATTATTATTGGAGGAATTTATTTGAGTATCCTTTGAAATCCAGCCACATGTAGTTGCCTTCCTTGCTCAGATTGTTTACTGCTGTGCAGCTGAACTGTGAGCTGAGTCAAGACTATCTGGGGTGGGAGAAGTTACCTGAGATTAGGGTCTTTTTAGTTACTGATTGGCTGTGCTGCTGCATAAAAAATTGCACTGCACAGCTGAGACAATCCAAAAGCTTCTGATGCCAGATCTGCCATTGCAGGGGGTCCCACTTTATCAATCTCTTTAGGACATGGAGTGACAATAAATCACTAGTGATAGTTTCCTAAAAGTTGTCATTATTGGCATTAATTTATTGTAATTGTTGTAATTATTGTAATTTAAACAATTCCTTAACAGCTGGGTCTTTTTTGATACTAGATTAGACTGTACTTCATATATAGTAAAATATGGAATAGTAGCAGTCTAAAATTAATGCTAAGCATTAAGAAAAAAATGTCAAGTTGTCCTTTAAAAATGGATATTCACTGGTATTATTGTGATCTCTTGTTTATTTTTCCTATAAGGTGTAGTTTCAGAATGCACCCATAATCTTGGGAAATTTTTTTGCCTTGTGTTAACAGTATGGCTCTTTAGCTCCAATCAGCCTGATTGTATTGTCTGTTTCAGGTGGGCTGGATGAGACTCTACACAACATTATCGACTGTGCCTGTGAGCAGAATATCCCGTTTGTTTTTGCCCTTAATCGCAAGGCTCTGGGCCGCTGTGTGAACAAAGCAGTGCCTGTGAGTGTGGTGGGAATTTTCAGTTATGATGGGGCTCAGGTAAGCTGAAACAAGGCACTTCATGTTTTTGTTCAGCTTCACTTCGTACTTGGAAGAGGAGATGAAAATACTGTGATTTTTAAGGGTTTTTTTGTTTGTTTTGCTTTTGCAGACTTACACGCCATCACAGGTCATACACATAGCTTATGTGAAAAACAGATTTTAGAAGTACAGGCAGTTAGCACTGTTAAAAAAATTACTCTTGCCGTCTCTTCCTGATATCCTCTTCATCTTTATCTCCCTCAATATTTCAAGAGAACTGCTGTTTTTATAAATGCTGATAAATGCTGCTTTTTTCATGTCTTCATACATACTAAGCTGCTCAACTTTTATATATGAACCTACACATTCTGAATAAGGAATATTCATTAGATTTTCAAGATGTTAAAATTTACTGTATGATTTAAACTCAGTTATTTTATATTGCCATAGGACCATTTTCATAGAATGGTACAGCTGACAGCAGAGGCTAGGAAGGCCTACAGAGATATGATAGCAGCTTTAGAGGAAGAAGCTAAAGCAGGACTAAGAGAAACCCAACCCAGCGTCTTAACTTCTGAACCTGAAAAAAGTGGCCTGTTAGAAACTTGTAAAACATCTTCCAGAGACTCAGATGAGGATGTACCAAATTACAGTAAGTATTTACTGACTTGTTTTTTGTCACATTTTCATTCATTGTGCTTATTAGTTCTCTGATCTTTCACTGAACTGAATGACATCTGCTCTAGTCATTATTAAGGAGGGAAGGAGGGGGAAAATTCTTGGTTTTTTTTATAAATCTGAAGTCATGTTTTGCTGAGAAAGTGTTAAAGAAAGTTCCTCCCTGAAATCCAGAAATGGCATGGAATACTCATTGCTTTGATCAAGGAGGTTTGACAGAGCTCCTAATTATACTGCTATTTGTTAAAAAAATCCTTTTAAGTTTAATGTAGATGTTCATCCTCTATGACTATGGCAGACACATACCTTTTGTATTGAAGCCTATTTGAGATGCATCTTCCTGTCCACAAACACTCATTTCTAGAAACACTTTCCACCAGCTCTTAAGTCACTTCTTAAGTCAACAGACAGTGCAATGTATTGCAGATAGAAAGTTTTGAAAACTTAGAGGTTTTTTGAAGTTGGAAGCATCTTCAGCATTAGCCTTGCTTGAGTAGGGTGTTGGGCACAAGGAGCTCAGTCACTCATGGGTTATTTTTTTGTGTGTCATCTGATGTTGCATAATGTAAATGCCAGCATGCCTGTGTCAGCTTATCTCAGCTCTTATTTTGAAGGGGAAGTAAAGAATCAGGGTTGGCTTTTCATTTTAAGTATTTCCTCAAGTATTATATGGTAACATGTTGGTTTTTATTTTTTCTTTGTTGTTTGCTTCTTTTTTTCCCCCAATATTCCCTAGTTAAAGTCTGGAGGAGAAAACTTGAAGAAGAATATAACCCATATGCACTGGAATTGGAAAAGAGTGCAACTGCTGACATGGCAATATTGAATCTGGAAGACCGTCAGTAAATCCACATCCAGCTCTGCTGGGCTTTTAATTTTTTTTTTTTCCTGTTAGATCCCTAGGAAGAAGGTAGCAAAATTACATTCTCTAAAGAAATACCTGGAGTTAGCTAAGCAACTTGTTCTGAATCCCTTTAAGCAAAATACACACTGGAGCACATGAGGCACTGGTTAATTTTTTTATGTTCCATTTGTTTATCTGATTATTATAGCAGATGACCACCAATTTGCTGTAGCCCCAAACCATTTGAACTGGCTCTGCATACTTTAATGCTTTTATGGACTAGCATTGACTTCCTGGGGTAGAATATACCAAAAGAATCTGATACAAAAATAATTTTCTTCTGGAAGAGATTCATTGAGCCAGAAGGGGCTAAAGGAGAGTTGCCCTTAATTTTTAACTCCTATAAAAAAAACTTCAGTTCTTGTTTGATTATGGGTTTGTTCTTAGTTTTTCTTCTAAATAAGCATGCTCAGAAGGGCAGGCTGCTATCAATGTCACTTTATTCTAGTCATCAACAAATTAATTTGGGTCAGGTAGCTTGATTTAAACTAATTAAGGAAGGCCTTGATGACAAAGTTCCTAGTTAGGAACTAGGAGTTAGGAACTTTTCTGTGTTCTTTGGGGATCATATATCAGGTGTGAAGGAAATAGCACAGACTACAAGGGTCTGAAATTCCTGAAGTGAATGTGCTCTGTTTAGACTTTTTATAAATTTGATGTTTCTGTTGCTACTGAGAGTAGTTTGTCATACATCCTGCTTTGAAGTTCGATGATACTGCAGGGACAGCAAATGTGCTAGCCTGCTTCTTTGTACCTTCTCTTTGCTGAGACTTCATTCCTTCAGTTTGGGGTTGTGGTGGTATGTACATCTATGAGTTTTTGAGCAATCTCAGTTTGTATCTAAATAGAAAAAATTTATATCTTATACAAAATGAAGTTTGTATCCTAGAGGAAATAAAATTTTAAAAATCAAATGTGCTTATAGTAGTGGTGGAGCACCTTAGTAGGAACAGCCTACATAAACACCCTTTTTTGAGGACAAGCCTAAAGAAAGTAATTGGTGGAACGCACATAAAACTTGTGTCAGCTTTTCTGAAAGGTGATACAGATACCATGTGCTGCTCAGCATCTCTGAGGTGTGTCTGCAAGTGCTTCACCATACTGAACATTTGTAGTGCAATACTTTGGAAAGTACCTGCCTTGTGATGATAGAAGTGATATAAAAAACCTCTAATTTTGAAATTAAAACAATTTTGTAGAATATAGATTGTATAAAATCTGATACAATATATTGATTCTATAAAGAATGCTTGTGACTTAAGTAAGCTTGTCTTGTGGGAATTTAGTGATACTTGAAACGTCACTTTTGGGAAAGACCATTGATAAGGGGAGCCGGCCTTACGCTGAAATGCACTAGTTATGATGATGATCTTTTATGGATTAGGTCCTTCTAATATTATTAAATGGAAATTGGGGGTGAAAGGTCCCAGTAACAAAACATGCTTCTGGCCAGCATAGATCCTTGATGCAAAGGTAAGTTGTGATTTATTCATTTGCACCTGTGCCACTTGGATACAAAATTAAATTAATTTGGATATAAAATTCTGGAACTGCTAAACCCAGTCATTGCACAGAATGAGGAGCAGTTGGTAAGGAAGTTTGGTTTTGACCATGTTTTCTATTTTGTCTTACTGTAGAAAAGCATAAAATTTCAGAAACATTATTCACAAATCTTAGGAACTTATTTCCAGTTCTTAGAGAGTATTAAAAAAAATAAATTACTGTAAGGTGTCCCAGCCATGGTAACTAAGGCTGCTACACACAGATTTTTCTTTTTCTCCTTCTCCCCGCCCCCAGAAAGCTGAACTAAACCAAAAATTTGGCAACTTTTTATTACTCACAGTAATTTCCTGCAGAAACAAAGCAAAACTTAGCTATGCTAACCCTGACCCCTGCCTTTATATTCCCACTCATCTCCACAGAACTAAACCTAAGTGTGCTCCAAATTGGTTAACAAATGGAGGAGAGACAATTCAAGGAAAGTCTATTTACAGTTGTCTTGAGAACAAAAAGATGAGAACAAATGTGAAAAAAATAGCTCTGGTGGTGTCAGAAGTCTGCATCAGCATTAATAAAATGCCTGTATGAAAAGCTGAGAAAATGGTTAAGAAAAGTAGGGAAAAAGTTAATTTTGACACTGCGTGTGTGACAAGGTGGTCTGATACTGACAAAAAAAAGGATCACTCAAGTCTTAGCATGGAGAGACCGCTTTCTTTAATGTGGGAAACACTAATTTACATCTTAGCAGCTGGGAGAGAACTTAGGGATGAGAACGAAGTTTTCTGATACTACTCAAAGAAGATCTCTGCCTGGGCTGATTGATTATTTTAGAGAGCATCTTACTTGCTTCCAGATGGTTGAAATCCATTGAGCAGATAATAGAGAAAATTTAATTTATACCTCAGACTTAGGTTTCTTAGATGCAGAAAGACAAAACTCTGAGCAGTAATGCAGTAGAACACTTCTACTGTGGATATTGTGGGTCCTCACATTTTCAGTCTGCCTTTGATCATCATAAGGAATGGTCTTTGAATTCATTCAGCATAGAATTTTTAAGCTGCATTATCTCAAATATAGAAGAATTTGCAAAAATTAAAGAGTCTTCTTGCATACTTTAAGCATTAGTCAGAACTTCTTTATTTGGTATAGAAACTTTATTACTGACATGGTTTAAGCCCAGCCAGCAACCAAGTGCCACCCATCCTCCCGCTGTGGGAGCAGATTGGTAGGGTAAAAGCCAGAAAACCTGTGGGTTGAGACGACAGTTGAATAGGTAAAGCAAAAGCAATGCACAGAAGCAAAGCAAAACAATTAATTCAGTGCTTCCCATGGGCAGGCAGGTGTTCAGCCATCTCTAGGAGTGCAGGGCCCCATCACAAGCAATGGTTTCTTGGGAAAAAAAATTACATCACTCCATACATATCCCCCTGCCTTTATATCCTGTGCATGATGCCATATGGTCTGGAATATCCCTTGGGTCAGTTGGGGTCACCTGTCCTGGCTGTGTCTCCTCCCAGCCTCCCATGCACCCCCAAATTTCTTGCCATTGTGGCAGTGCAAAAAGCAGAAAAGGCTTTGGCTCTGTGTGAGCCCTGCTCAGCAATAACAGAAACATCTCTCCATTATCAACCCTGTGTTCAGCACAAATTCATACCAGCCACTGTGAAGAAAATTAACTCAAACCCAGCACAATTACCAAAGGAAATACGTTTCAACAAATGAGCTTGCTGACACTAGAAAGGAATGCTCTTCAAAACACTGGCAACATAAGGGTAAACATAGTAAAAGAAAGTGTACAAGTTGAAATGCCTTTAAATAAATGTGATGCCAAGATCCTCAAGTCCAAAATTATCTGGTTGGCTTAATAAACTCAAAACAGAAAACATCATGTTCTTTGAACAGCACAAGTCTTGCTGAGACTACTTTTTTCCTTTATTAAGCTGAAATAGCTGACATCAGAAAACCAGAGATAGTTGCAGCATGGGATGGATGGCCTCTCTTGTACCATGTAACTCAGCTTAGTTATTCTTTGGTGCAGTAAGAATATCCCCTTCTACTTCATGCTTGAGGTGATTCTCCTGAATATCAGTTTTAATGTCAGCGCTAATGCTTGCAAAGACATCTCCAAATGCTGTAATATTAACAGTTACTCCTAACTTGCAAACATATCTCCTTCTTAGAGGCCATTTCTCTTGTTGCAGGTCTCCTGAAGAAAAATTTCAGAATGATGTGTTAATACCACCCTGAAAATGAAAATGGGGCTTAAGGTTGCCTACACTAACTGTTCCACAGGCAACAAGTGCATAGTATCTGAGGTTTTCAAAAGTGATCTCTGTTGGAGAAAAGTATTAATACATGGGTATGGACTTCTTTTTTTCTTTTTTGTTTAAAAAAAAGTCAGTTTTTATGAACAGTACCATTTATGAAGACCAGTAGTCTCTGCAGTCCAGCTAGTCTACAGGTGTGATGATCCTGATCTACTCTATTCACTATACACAGACTTACTGTTTTGGGCAGGAAGAGAACTACTGACTGCTGAGCACTTGGTTGGTAGACTGAAGGAACAAGCTGACATAACTGAAATGAATGTCATACATAGAACAGACTTTACTGCTGAGGGGGTCAAGAATGATGACACCGTCAGGAACACCAATCATTTTGTTATATAAATACATGCAGTTGCAGAAGTGCAAGAGGCAGTTTATAAAAGTCTTACCCATGTTTTCCTCCAGTTTTGCATCATTTTGTCATGTTCACTGATGGCACTTCTCCAGCTATCAAATTCTTTGGTCCATGCATCCTGACCAGCATTATCTGAGAATGGAATGGGATGATTACATAAGCATGTAATGGCAGAAGTCAGTACATGTTCAGATTCAGGACTGCCTGTCCTGCAGGAAGGGGATTAGAAAGAACCCATGTCTTGGCCTTCATTTTGCTGTACATCCTTTCATGTTATTTGTCAGTAAGTTCTGGTGAAATGGTTACAACTCTTACACTGTGCAGCAAACTTGATAGCCTCCAGAGGAAACAGGTTTAGTACCATTATCTGTGATTTGAGATCTAGAAGGCAGGACCTACAAATTTATAATTCAAATTCATCTAACAAGCACAGGAATGCTCCAGGTAAATAACAAGCCTGGGGAGAAGGATTTGACATGTTAGAGAGGACCAGTTAACATGATGTACCAGTGACACGATGGACATGTCCAGCTGGTATTCCTTGTTTTTCAATAATCATAGGATCACAGAATCAGTCAGGAAAGGACCTCTGAGATCATTAAATCTAACCTATGATAAACCTACCTTGTCAACTGGAGCACCCAGCTCCACAACCAGTCAGTCTTTAAACACCTTCAGGGAAAGTTACTCCACCACTTCCCTGGGCAGCCCATTCTAATGCTTAATTATCCTTTCCATGAAGAAATTCCACCTAATTAGTCCAGCCTAAACCTCACAGCTTAAGCCTGTGTCCTCTTGTCCTGGGAAAGAGGCTGACCCCCACCTGGCTACACCCTCCTGTCAAGTGGTTGCAGAGTGTGATAAGGTCTCCCCTCATCCTCCTTTTCTCCAGGCTAACACCACCTGCTCAATCAGCCTCTCCTCACAGGACTTGTGCTCCAGACCCTTCATCAGCTTTGTTGCCCTTCTCTGGACATGCTCCAGCGTCTCAACCTCACACACCATCAATTTCCTAAAGTGAGGGGCCCAGAATTGGACACAAAACTCAAGCCTCACCAGTGCTGAATTCCAGGTACAATCACTGCCCTGCTCCTGCTGGCCACACTGTTGCTGATACAGGCCAGGATGCCATTGGCCTTCTTGGCCACCTGGGCAGAGCTGGCTCATGTTCACCCACTGTCACCAGTACCCCACATCCCTTTCTTCCTGTCCACTGTCCAGCCACTCTTACCCCAGCCTGTAGCGTGGTAAGGGGTTGTTGTGGGCAAAGTGTGGCCACAACACTTGGTCTTGGTCCAAGACCCAGCACTTGGTCTTGTTGAACCTCATACTGCTGGATATGGTCCATCAATCCAGCCTGTCCATGGCCTTTGCAGAGCCCTCCTACCCTCCAGCAGATTAACACTCCCTCACAACTTGGTATCACCTGCAAATTTGCCGATGGTGGACTCAATCCTCTTGTTCAGATCATCAATGAAGATATTAATTAAAGAGCACAGGCCCCAGCACAGACCCCTGAGGGACACCACTGGTGCCCAGCCCCCAGTTGGATGCAGCACCGTTCACCACCACTCTCTGGGCCCGGCCATCCAGCCAGTTCCTAACCCAGCACAGAGTGCTCCTGCCCAAGCTGAGGGCTGCCAGCTGTTCCAGGAGTGTGCTGTGGGAGACAGTGTCAAAGCCTTGCTGAAATCCAAACAGACAACATCCACAGCCCTTCCTGCATCCAGCAGGTGGATCACCTGGTCATAAAAGGAGATCAGGTTGGTCAAACATGACCTACCCTTCCTAAACCCACACTGGCTGGGTCTGATCCTTCAGCAATCTGTAGATGGCACATAATTTAATTCAAGAGTTCCTTGTACTTCCTTACATTGATAATTTAAGAAGGGCTATGTTACTGCAGCTTGGTGTATTTGTCAGCTTATTTTGCAGAATCTAAGACTGATGGTGACATACTTTCCATTTATCTTTTGCTAGCAACAGTCATATTTTTAGAGCACAGTGGGAGCCCCTCTGTCTGTTTTACATTTACATTGGTTTGGTTGAGATGCTCTTAATTCTGCTTCTGAGATGGACTTCAAAGTAACTGGAGTGATGGCATAACTCCTGTGGCTTTTCTCTGTCATTGAAAAAAGCGGCATTGAGCATTCCCTGACAGACTCAGGTTACCATCTTTAGATATGCACATTGGATAGTGTAGAGCTTTACTCACATCAGGGTCAGCAGCATTCACTTGAAATAAGCCTACCTTTATCTTCCACCGTGATCAGCACTTCAGACGTTGTGTTCCCAACTTCTGAGATGAATGAACATCTGTATTCTGTGTTTTCTGACAGTGAATCTTTCACCCAGCTGAGAACATGCACTCTGCCATCAAGCAGTGTGTGAGATTGCTCTGTGATGCATGCCTTCATCTTTTGTCCATTCTTCCTCCAGACAAAGTAGGAGTTATCTGGACCTGTAAAAATGTCAGGTTATTCTGTAAGAAAACAGAAAATGAGTCTGGAAAGAAAAGAAACCCCATCACATCAAGATAAGACTTAAAAAACATAAATGGTTGATTGAAATGTTTCTTAGGTTTCTTCAGCTGAAATTCTGGGTACAAAAAGCCTGGGATAAAGAGGAGCTAGCACTGGAAGTTTGGGTTTAAGCCAAAGTTGTGGTTTTGTATTGAGGAATTCTGTGTTGAGGATTCTTACAACAGGGGGCTTGGCAGACGCAGTAAGAGCCAGTGATGAACACCAGCACCATCTGCCTGTGTGAATTCCTGTAGCCCTAGGACACAGTGCCTACTGCTGCCCAACAGAGGTCCTGGTACAAAGCTGAAACCACCTCAGATGTGCCTTGCAGAAGCTGAAAAAAAGGCCAGGAGGGGAAAAGGTCAAGAACTCAGTGCACCGAAGATGCTGGAACTAGTAATGAAAGAGGTAGAACTGGAAAAAGCACAGAACCAGTAGTCACAGCAGGCACTTAAGCAAGACAGAACTTGAAGGAAGCTTGGATCAACAACAAAGAGCAACCTAATCTTTTTAGCCTTGTTACTATTATTTGTCTTAACCTGCAAGGGCAACATTTGAATAAATCAGAGATTGACAGTAGCCTGGAGGACAGAACAGCTGTTCCCAGAAAACTAGCTAGCAAGGTTGGCTGAAGTGCACTTGGCAGCATCAGAGCCTTTCCATTTAAAATACAAACATCTGGGCCAAGCTAAGAACTTTGTAATTCTGATGTTTAAAACATGACTATTTCTCCCTCTGGGCCTAGGATCCAGACTCGCCTTAGCAAGAGAAGATGTGAAGAGAAATTGGAGGTAAAAAGAAAATGAACTGTTGTTGCAAATATGTCTTGACAAAACCTGCTACAGCTTTTACTGTGAGCACTTCATATTGCAAGTTGATGTGGCATTTTTTCCCCAGAAAAATACAATTCTATCATTAAGTTTTAGATAGTCATGTAGAAAAACAACTAGTTTTTACAGTTGTGTACATACTACAAATTTGTACATTGGCATTTTTACATTGTGTATCATATTAAATTCTTAACTCCTAAGTTTTATTTCCAAATGTCCCACAAATATGGGCACATAAATTAGCAGTAAGGGTAAGGGTGAATGACAGAGGACAGAGATCTAGTTAAAGCATTGTAAAATTTCTCTGAGGGAAGTGGCACAGTCTGAAGGGCTGACAGCAGCTCTAACAAAGTAGAAAGAGCAAGCATACACTGGATTGAAAACAGCTGGTCTAGCACTTTTTTATTTTTTTTTTTTAAAGGTGTTTTATGGATGATTGTAATCATTCGAGTTAACAGCAGATAGGTTACATGTCACTAAGGTCATGGGAAATCTGGAACCAGGGGCAAATTACTTCAGTAACATAAAACTGAAGTTGGAATTTGGACAAATGGGAGGAATAGTAAGTGCAAGTACAGCAAAAAAATCAAAATCCCTAAGTGCCATTTTAGAGCCATGCAAAGGAAGTGGCATGTTTAGTGCATGACACTGCCCTAAACTTCAGGTGTACTCAGAGAACCTGCTCTGTCTTTCAGTGTTGAAGATCCCAATTGTGCTGGAAATCTGCCAAAATTTCAGCTTGCATCCACATTTCACCAAGACATTAAAATGCAGCAATTTCCTTATATATGAAATTTTGAAAGCTGTGTTGGTTCAGATTGGTCCCTTACAAAGTGCAACTAGGCAATTTTACCCTTCCATTGTTTTTGTGCAGTCAGAAGCACTGGAAATCCCCAGAGATACACACTCATCCCCACTTACACTGTTTGACAGCAAAATCTAGGTGCAATCAGTACTCAGGGTTTTCCTGATCCTGTTGCAGTGCAGCTTGTTTCCAGTTTTCAGGTAATTACCTTCTCTGATTTGATTTGATTTTCAGGATGGATCAATAGAAAAAAAGTACACTGTGAAACAGTTTTATCTGCAAAAATTTTGAATCACATTTGTTAAATGCAATTTTTTTTCAACTCTACGGTGAGAAATTCAGATTCAGATGTAATGGTTAGAGAAAGAGTTTTTGAAGATAAAAATAATAGAAACATACTCTGCCTTTTTTTTTTTTACTGCCACAATAATATAGATTAATTCCACATCTAGTGAAATCTTTTAAATAAAAGTTTCTGACCTGATCTACTTACTTTGCCATCCATGTTAGGAATGCTGGAAAGATTTTAAAGAAATAATTTTATTAATACATAATAATCAAGCAGAGAATTAAATAGCACACCAGGCTAGGTACTTAAGAAACTATGTCTAAGCAGCCATGAAATGCATTTCAAATAGTTAACTTCAAAAACATTGCTTCAATAAACAACATTAGTTACATGACTAAATAAAATCAACTTCACCACCTTGATGATTTTAGAAGGGGAATTAACAGTTATCTAACAAAACTACAAGCAACTTTGTGGCATTATCTGAACTACCCTTTTCTCTGTGTAAGCCCTTCAAAATTCCCAGTGTCTGTGGAAGTGTTTGCTTCTTTCCCACACAGATTTCATTTTCTCTGATTTCAGTAATTTGGATGAAATTATAATGACCAGAGTAGTAATGGCCCAGGTAGCTTCTGCCAGCAGAATGGCTTCTCTAACCTATGTCAAATCAGGCTGGGTTACAGAACCCACATATTTTATACCCAAGTGACTTTTTCTCAGTATTTTCCATGAGACAAAAAACCCCCTAAACTACCATTGTGAGCACAGAAACTCAAACCACTGCAATTTTTGTAATTTTCTACGCACAGTCTGACTGCATGCACTGGGTTATTGGTGTAAATTTGACCTTGACAGAAGTAAATAAAACCATATAGATAAATATTTAAAATAAATAAAGAACTGAAGTATACGCCTACAGATTTAGAGTAGCATGGGGATGCACCCTGCTAAGCTGGACCAAATTAAGCATTTGCCATATACACATCACAGCCTAATAGACAAATGGTTTTCAAGAGGGCGTGGAAACACTAATTTAAAAGGAGTAGATTATGGATTATAAGCAGAGCTCAGTGACATAAGGCAGGGGGAGCAAAAGGGAACACTGGCCAAGCTGGCTCCTTGTGCCAAACGCTGCCATGTGCAGAGAGCTGTGGGGACACTTCAAAAGCAGCCCAACAAAGCCGCACTGTAAAAGCCGAGCAGTGCTGACACTGGTGGTGGTCCAGCACAGGGTCTCCCTCATTTCTAACCCAGTTCTTGAAGGGGAGCATTTGACTAAGGCTTCCTTATATTCACAGAAACACTTCCAAGACAGGGGAGTTGGTACAAAAGCAGGAGCCATCAGAAAACCTACACCCCAGCTAATAATTTCTGCAAATTGATAGCAAATTGAAATCCAGTGAAGATACCAACAGGTGTACCCAGAGAGAAATTCTGCCAGGGTAACAAAGTGTCTTTTACAGATATTCCTATAATCTAGACAAGGAACTGCTACCGGAGGCTATCCACAGGGATGGGAAGTTCAAGTTCATGAAAAAAAAACTCCCTTGTAAACCCAATACACACCAAAACCTCTTTCAAAGCTCACCACGTGCATCAGATTAAGGACAACATCTGGATTTAGTGCTTGTTATCAAGCTTGTGGCTTTGCTGAATGCTACTGAAGCAAACATCCCAGATTTCTGAAAACCAAGATCATACAGGAAGCTCATCTGGAGCAGGGATTAAGTTTTAAGAAGGTACTATAAACTGGATACAGGAAGGTTTTTTTAAAAATCAGACATCAAAGTTAGCCCAGGAAGAGGTTAGTCAATCATTAATACGAAACATTACCACCAGCACTACTCAGGATGGGAATGAAAGGTTTAGGGCTGGTCACAGTTTCTTGAGTTATAGCAGTCTGAGTCATTGCTGCTGATAAGATACCACAACAATTAACCTGTATGAAATGAAGCCATCAGAGGGTAGTTGTTTTTTTTTTTTGTAATTTTCTGAACAATGTGCAAATTACATAGCCTGTACCCCCTACAACTGGGGTGCATTTTTTTGTAGTTTTGTTGGGTGGTGTTTGATTGTTGAACTAGGCCAATTCATTCCAGAAGACAAGCTTGACAGCAGTGGAAAAAAGTCCACTAAAAAAGCCAAGAAAACAGACCTCTCTGAAATGACAAATATTACTTCCAATAACAAGTATTTCATACTGAAGAAATCATGTCCTTCAGACACCTGGTGCTTCATTAAATTGCCCATTCCCTTTGTGTATCATCAACACCAGAACCTGCTGCAGCCTTATCATGGCAGATGAAAAGCAGGATGTGCTTCCTGCGAAATGTGAACCACGTTAAGAGGTGGAAACAGCAACCAGTCACTAGAGGTGATGCATAGCACATGTAGGTGCAAGCAGGACATGGCATCTGTCTTCAAGTGGAATTTAAAAGCAGGCTGGGAAAATGGCTGACTGGCCCATTAGATAAAAATGCAATTGGTAACTCTTCATGCATTTATTCAGATGCTCTCTGAGGGTGTCCAGAAAAAGGTTTTGCAATTAGAACCTAAATAATTGTCTGGGAGCATGTAAAAAAAAAACCACCAAAACTATGAAGCACTAGTAAGACAGAACCTGGGACTGTCACAAAAAAAAAAAAAAAAATTTAAAAATTAGGTTTCACTTTCACAGTATCACAGAATTAACTAGGCTGGGAAAGACCTTTGAGATCCTCAAGTCCTACAACTTAACTCCACCTTATGAATTAGAGCATAGCACTAAGTACCATGTCCAGTTTTTCCTTAAACACTTCTAAGGGATGGTGACTCCACCACCTCCCTGGGCAGCCCATTCCAATGCCCACTCACTCCTTCTGTGAAGAACTTTTTCCTGATATCCAGCCTAAATTTCCCCTAGCACTTTGTGTTTGCCCAATTACTTTTGGCCATTCTATCAGCTAAAAAGTCTACTACGTGTAAGTTTTAAAATAAAGTGAAGAGAACTGGAGAACATACTTTAAGGAATAACATGCTCTCCACAAATCACTTCTGTTCTCCAGAGAAATACACTACTGCATTTGCTTTGTTTGTCACCTAGAAGAGATGGAAATGAGATTTGCATCTCCACTCTGGGGACAGTGCACGCAACATGCTGAGATAGTTCTGGTAGCAGTTTCTGCTGAAATAGTTTAAAAAGGATGCTTTGGTCTAAATTAGTACTCAGTTCATCAGCCACCACACCAATAGATATTAATTACAAGTCTACAGGCTGCAGCTCTCATGGGGCAGAAACACAAGTGTACAGTAGTCAGGTTGCAATCCTGGCTGCCAGGGGATAACAAGATGTTCTGAGAAGGGTGTAAAATTGTGGCTATGGTCCAAATTCCAATACCAGTCCAAACCCATCACACTTCACTAGGCAGGGCTGGGAAATACAGCTGCTCAGCCGTGGCTGGGATGTAGCAGTTATTACCAGTGTAGTGCTTCAAGCTGAGGCATTACTGGATCAAGAGGTCCACATTAGCAAGGAGAAAGAGTTGAAGTATTTATTCTGAATTGCAAAAAAGGAAAGACTAAACTGGGAGCAAGTAAAGTCTTGTGAGCAAACAGTATGGAGAAGAAAATAGATGCATAAGTGAATCCCTCTCCCTCCAAAGAGAAGAAATCCCAAAAGGCATTCAGGTCTCAAAGACCCCAATGTGAAGCAAACATCTCCTTTTAAAGCTACCTAGTCACACTACAAAAGCTGATGCAGATTCTGTTCCCTGGTAGTCTCCCAAAACTGCGTACATTGAATTCAAATGGAGAATACTGCCGGCTCTGTGATGCAGTTAGTCTCTGCTGACAGCCCATGCAGCACCCAGTCCCCAAGCACGCTGAAAAGCTGAACCAGACAACTAAACAGCAAAGCTGCCCCTGCACAGAGGTGCCAGCTCTTGTCCTTGGCCTCAGCAGAATTTGTTACCTTCACACCCTTTTGAGGGTGTGGGAAGCTCTGAAAACCATACAATGTCTTCATTTCCCCAGTCCCTCTGCTGACACGAGCTGCAGCCTGTACGACTTCGTGGTGAGCGTACCAAACACCAACTGATGTCCATGGGGCACGCTGCAGCACACCTGCAGCCTCCACCTACACACATTACAACAGCACTAACTACTGCAGGCTACCGCCGCTAATCCCAAGTGGTATTCTAGGGTGCTTCTTTATGTTTTTATCATTTATAAACTACCAAAAGCCACACGTTTCCCAATGGCACCTCATTATTCATTCCACAGGAAAACCTGTACGAGTGCAGTCAGCTGCACACTGTGAAATGTAGGGAAACGATAAATTAACAAAATCTTCTGAGGAAAAAAATAACAAGACACTTTTGGTTCTACTTATTTTCCTTGCTCTTACCCCTTTTTTAACTGATGCTTTTTTATTTGCCTTATGCTTAAATTATTTTTACACTGAACTTATTCTAGTCTTTACTGGAAAATTAATGTACAGTTAAAACAAAAAAAAACACCAAAATCCCAAACCAACCAACCAAATAAAACAAAAACCACAACAATAACAACAACACCCTGCAAAGGCATTCTTGTTGCACATCTTTCCACATGTAGCTTGACCACAGCCCTTGCACATAAAACTGCACAGCAAAGGTAATTTCTACAGAAATCTTTCAAAATCTGCTGATGATGCTGGAATTTAAGAATGCATCATCCACATCACAGTCCTAATAAAAATTAATTTTCAGTTTTACTACAGAAGTCACTATGAAGGAAGCCACCACAGCTCAGGTAACTGCAGCACTTAAAAGTGTTAAATGCTGTTATTTTTGCATAAAGGCTAAGCTATGAGGGTCTCAGCAGGCCCCATGTCTGAGAAAAGAAATGCCAGCATTATAGTAAGAAAATTACACTCCTAAGATATAACACTCTAAAGTAACAAGGGTATCTTTAATGTCTGTGAGTTTTATGTAAAGTAGATCTGTGATATTTACTCAATTTTATAAAATTCCAAGTCCTTTTCTGTTATATATTGAAGGAACAATCTTAATTTTACAACTTGTCTTCTAGATGCATCCCAAATAATAATAAACAGGAGGCATGTCAGAGATCTGCACACAGGAAAGATGTTACAGTGCCATGGTGCTGTTAAGCAGTGTTTAGTCAGTGCAGAAGTAATTGAAAAAAATGGTACAAAACCACAAAATGACAAATTAACAGCTACGAGATAACTGTATCACTAATAAAGTGAAATTAAGTCCAAGAGCATGTGATAAAAACACCACAGGTCTATTGAGAAGGCAATTCATAAAGTGGGATATGAAATTGTTTAACAAGTTGCAAACTTACCATTCCCACAGGAAGGTAAATCGACCATTTATTAAGCATACAAATTACAACCATGTGTATTGCTTCAGGAAAGCATCACTGTGTAAATATCAAAATATACTGCATAAAAATCTTATAAAGTTTTGAAATATTTGTGCAGTGGATTCATTTGTCCTGGAAGATGCAGAGCTTTTCCTTTCAAGGCTTCCAATTAAACCATTACCACATTTCAAAGACCAACGTTGCATCTGTCCATTGCCATAATTAAGAGCCACTTACCAACTTCAACTGGTTACAAAACACAAGTGTATGAAAATTTGCTATTTGGTATTTGTGTTCTTCTAAGAAAATAAAATAACAACCCAAGTAAAATCCACTATAAGATACTGACAATGCTGCAATTTAAATAAATGCTGTCATTTTGTCCAGCACAAAGAACATTCCCAGGCGGTCTCATTTTGCTCTGGATGCTGCACACCTCCATGCCTCTCCTGGCTGAGCTCTGCACCAGACCAGACCACCCCAGGGCACCATGGCTGATGCAATCATGCAAATGATGCAAAAGAACCCTCACCCAAGAATGAACTACTCATCTCCATCGGTAAGTCAGTCTCTGACAGGCGACTTCCTCCTCCTGGGGGAAAAAAAATCAGGCACAGCAAGGTATGTGGGCTTTTGAGCCCTGTCTGCAGAGAGAGACCTGCCATGCACCAGCACGTGCTGACACCCTCACAGGCAGCCCTCTGGCACCTGGACAAGCCTGGGGCTGGTCTCTCTCACACTTGCTCTGCAGGTGCCTTGTCAAGAGTTTTGGTCTGCAGCAGTCCTCCTGAAGTGCAGTGCACTGCATCTTCTACTTCCACTGCACTCTATTTTGTATTTTCCTACCCTTCTGCACGTCCTTCAGTGCAACTTCAGGCTTCACCAAAGAGGAATCTCTAGTGAACCACTTGCAATTCTGATTCTTGCAATTTATGGATCTTTTCTTCCACAAATATGGGAAACTTTCTTGTACGCCTTCTAAAATAGCTTAACCACAGGGAACAGGCATTGTATGTGGGTGTTACCAGATCCCCTTATCAGTATCTCCACAAAATAGTAACTCCTTGAAAGTGTATTCCCAAGTCCACAGAACTTTCATGCTCACGCTGCTGGAGTTTTTTACCAAGACTGAAAACAACCCAATATGTAAAATCTCCAGCGGCACATGAACTAAGGGAGGGAGTCATCTTGACACCATGGACACAGAGAGGCTTGGTCTGCAGGTGAAGCACAGCGTTCTGCAGCACTTCTGATTATAAAAACATTTAAACTGCTGCAAAGCACACTCAACGTATTTTAAGTTTTGCCCTAAACTTAAAATACGTCGAGTATGGACGTAAAAAGCTGGGGGAGGAGGTGCCAGTAAAACATCTTCAAGCACAACCAAAACTCTAGAAAAAAAACCTGTTCCTACTATACTTAATTTCAACAGAGCACACCAGAGAAATTAGCAGGTGTGTTATGTTACCAACTCACTGTCTATCTCCTGAACCAGACCGTGTGGTATTTTGTTCAATTTATTTGAAGCTTGCCTGAACTGCCTCTAAAAGTTTTAAAAATTCTGTAATGGGAAAGCAAATTTCTATTAGAGAAAGTGCACAGGAAACCTAATGTTTGCTCATACACATAAAGCAGACAGGTCTCTGGAGAAATGGGAAACTCTGGAGGAGATGAGAGAGACAAGCTGGGAGAAAATTTGTGAAGGGAGATTTATTCCTCCCTTTTCCAAAAGGGCAGGGGTATTCTATGCTTGAAAAAATTATTTTTTCAGAAAAAAAATGTAGCAGTTTGCCACAAGTGCTGTTTGTGCTGTATCCACTTAATTTTACCTAATGGAAATGAGCCAGTTATAAGGTTGTAAAGTCTTATCCTTAGGCGAGGTTTCAAGTTAAAACATGTAGGATGAGTAAGCGATGAGCAAAAGAACTCACCAACTCCTGCTGAGTTTCCAGACAGCTTGAAACAGATACTTACAATTAAAAAAAGGAAGAGATTCAGCAATTCTGATAAAATAACAATTATGCTAGAAACTTAATTAAAAATAAGCTTTGAGGTTTTTACTGCATGATGTAGCAATCCATGTCTTTGCATGATACATTTACTGATGCCATATCCTTTTTTGCAGACAACCAGGCACAACATTTAACCCTTTTGCTCCTTGGAAACCTTATATTTTACCTTATATTCATAGGTGAGAGAAATCAAGCTCCACTAAAGCTATGTTAATAAAAAAAAAAAAAATAGCAACAGATACTGAACAAATTTGAACAAATCCAAACAGCAACCTTCATTGCAAAAGCAATTTTTTAGCCACC